>NC_060194.1:1295913-1501241 GCF_021184085.1 Oncorhynchus gorbuscha
AGTACCTTATATAGACAGGTGTGTGCCTTTCCAAATCATGTCCAATCAATTGAATTTAATACAGGTGGACTCCAATCAAATGACAATATCTCTCTCATCGTCACTCAATGCATAGGTTTACCTCCACTGTTTTCACATCCTACCACACCTTGTCTGTACATTATGCCTTGAATCTATTCTACCTTGCCCAGAAGCCTGCTCCTTTTACTGTCTGTTCCGAACGTGCTAGTCGACCAGTTCTTATAGCCTTTAGCCGTACCCTTATCCTACTCCTCCTCTGTTCCTCTGGTTATGTAGAGGTCAGTCCAGGCCCTGCAGTTCCTAGCCCCACTCTCATTCCCCAGGCGTTCTCATTTGTTAACTTTTGTAACCGTAAAAGCTTTGGTTTCATGCATGTTAACATTAGAAGCCTCCTCCCTAGGTTTGTTTTATTCACTGCTTTAGCACACTCTGCCAACCCGGATGTCCTAACCGTGTCTGAATCCTGGCTTAGGAAGGCCACCAAAAACCCTGACATTTCCGTTCTATAAGATAGAACTGCCAAATTGGGCGGAGTTAGCCTGCAGAGTTCTGTCTTACTATCCAGGTCTGTGCCCAAACAATTCGAGCTTCGACTATTATAAATCCACCTTTCCAGAAAAAAGTCTCTCGTTGTTGCTTGCTATAGACCACCTTCTGCCCCCAGCTGTGCCTTGGACACCATATGTGAATTGATTGCCCGCCATCTATCTTCAGAGCTCGTGCTGCTAGGTGACCTAAACTGGGACATGCTTAACACCCCGGCCATCCTACAATCCAAGCTTAATGCCCTCATTCTCACACAAATGATCAATGAACCTACCAGGTATAACCCCAAATCAGTAAACACGGTCACCCTCATAGATATCATCTGAACCAACCTGCCCTCCAAATACACCTCTTCTGTCTTCAACCAGGATCTCAGCAATCACTGCCTCATTGCCTGCGTCCGTAATGGGTCAGCGGTCAAACAACCACACCGCATCACTGTCAAACGCTCCCTAAAATACTTCAACGAGCAGGCCTTTCTAATCGACCTAGCCCGGGTATCCTGGAAAGATATTGACTTCATTCCATCAGTAGAGGATGCTTGGTTATTCTTTAAAAGTGCTTTCCTCACCATCTTAAATAAGCATGCCCCATTCAAAAACATTTAGAACCATGAACAGATATAGACCTTGGTTCACTCCAGACCTGACTTCCCTTGAGAAGCACAAAAACATCCTGTGGCGTATTCCCCCGCGATATTTAACTTTTCAGGGAAGTTAGGAACCAATTTACACAGGCAGTTAGGAAAGCAAACGCTAGCTTTTTCAAACAGAAATGTGCATCCTGTAGCTCTAACTCCAAAAAGTTCTGGGACACTGTAAAGTCCATGGAGAATAAGAGCACCTCCTCCCAGCTGCCCACTGCACTGAGGCTAGGATACACTGTCACCACCGATAAATAACCTTGTAATTGAGAATTTCAAGAAGCATTTTAGTACGGCTGGCCATGATTTCCACCTGGCTACCCCTTCCCTGGTCAACAGCCCTGCACCCCCCACAGCAACTTGCCCAAGCATCCCCCATTTCTCCTTCACCCAAATCCAGGTAGCCGATGTTCTGAAAGAGCTGCAAAATCTGGGCCCCTACAAATCAGCCGGGCTACACAGTCTGGACCCTCTTAGTCTAAAATGATGTGTAGAAATTATTGCAACCCCTACTACTAGCCTCATCAACCGCTCTTTCGTATTGTCCGAGATTCCCAAAAATTGAAGAGGGGGATGACTGCGGCAGCTTTCCAAAGGGGGAGACACTCTAGACCCAAACTGTTACAGACCTATATCTATCCTACCTTGCCTTTTCTAAGTTCTTCGAAAGCCAAGTTAACAAACAGATCACCGACCATTTCAAATTCCACCGTACCTTCTCTGATATGCAATCTGGTTTCAGAGCTGGTCATGGGTGCACCTCAGACACGCTCACGGTCCTAAACGATATCATACGATATCATAAGAGACAATACTGTGCAGCTGTTTTCATCGACCTGGCCAAGGCTTTCGACTCTGTCAATCACCACATTCTTATCGGCAGACTCAACAGCCTTGGCTTCTCAAATGACAGCCTCGCCTGGTTCACCAACTACTTCTCAGAGTTCAGTGTGTCAAATCGGAGGGCCTGTTGTCCGGACCTCTGGCAGTCTCTATGGTGGTGCCACAGGGTTCAATTCTCAGGCCTCAGGCCTCTTTTTTTCAATTCTCAGGCAACTCTTTTCTCTGTATACATCAATGATGTCGCTCTTGCTGCTGGTGATTCTTTGATCTACCTCTACGCAGACCATACCATTCTGTATACCTCTGGCCCTTCTTTGGACACTGTGTAAACAAACCTCCAGATGAGCTTCAATGCCATTTACAACTCTCCCGCTGCCATACAACTCTCCCTCTCCAACTGCTCTTAAATGCAAGTAAAACTAAATGCATGCTCTTCAACCGATTGCTGTCCGTACCTGCCCACCCGTCCTGCATCACTACTCTGGACGGTTCTGATTACCCAGTTGGATTTAGGGGGCGCTATTTTGATTTTTGGATGAAAAACGTTCCCGTTTTAAACAAGATATTTTGTCACGAAAAGATGCTCGACTATGCATATTATTGACAGCTTTGGAAAGAAGACACTTTGACGTTTCCAAAACTGCAAAGACATTGTCTGTGAGTGCCACAGAACTGATGTTACAGGCGAAACCCAGATAAAAATCCAACCAGGAAGTGCCGCATTTCTTGAAACCGCCTTCATGCCAATGACTCCTTATATGGCTGTGAATGAGCTACGAATGAGCTTACGTTTTCCACGTTTTCCCCAAGGTGTCTACAGCATTGTGACGTCTTTTTAGGCATTTCCATTGAAGAATGGCTGTAAGGGACCATATACGGCATGTGGTCACATGGTGTCTCTCGCAGAAAATATTGAGGTAGCCATTTTTCCAATCGCTTCTTATGAGAAACCAACTGCCTTGACGGATATATTATCGAATATATTTGTTTAAAACACCTTGAGGATGGATCCTAAATAACGTTTGCCGTGTTTCTGTCGATATTATGTAGCTAATTTTGAAAAAAGTTTGGTGTTATATTTGTGGCATTTTTCAGTCGATTTCTCAGCCAAGCATGGTAAAGAAACGGGAGCTTTTTCGCCTACAAAAATAATATTTTTGGAAAAAAGGAACATTTGCTATCTAATTGGGAGTCTCCTGAGTGAAAGCATCCGAAGTTCTTCAAAGGTAAATTATTTAATTTGGTTGCTTTTCTTATTTTTGTGAAAATGTTGCCTGCTGCCAGCAGAGCCTAGCATAGCATTATGCCATGATAAACACACAAATGCTTGTCTAGCGTTGGCTGTAACGCATATTTTGAAAATCTGAGATGACAGTGTCGTTAACCTCTTGGTCCTACCTGGCACGCAGGCGTCCCATCTAGAGCTCTGGAAATGCAAATGCGCTACGCTAAATGCTAATAGTATTAGTTAAAACTCAAACGTTCATTAAAATACACATGCAGGGTATTGAATTAAAGCTACACTCGTTGTGAATCCAGGCAACATGTCAGATTTTTAAAATGCTTTTCGGCGAAAGCATGAGAAGCTATTATCTGTTAGCATGTAACACCCCAAAAGACCCGCAGGGGGCGTAAACAAAATAATTAGCATAGTCGTCGCTACACAAACTGCACAAATAAAATATAAAACATTCATTACCTTTGACCATCTTCTTTGTTGGCACTCCTAGATGTCCCATAATCACTATTGGGTCTTTTTTTCGATTAAATCGGTCCATATATAGCCTAGATATCGATCTATGAAGACTGTGATAAAAGGAAAAAAATAAAGTTTCATAACGTAACGTCATTTTTTTAAATTCAAAAAGTCGACGATAAACTTTCACAAAACACTTCGAAATACTTTTGTAATGCAACTTTAGGTATTAGTACACGCTAATAAGCAATAAAATTCATCAGGAGGCGATGTCAATTCTATAGGTGTCTGTTTTGAAAAAATCTTGGAGAGAGCTCGATCAAAACATCCGGTCGGAGACCGGAGGGAATCGATTCCCTTGATTCGGTTAGACCAAGAATCAATTGCGAATCAAATGACAAGACTCTAGACAACGTGTGGAAGCTGTAGGCACTGCAACCTTGGCCTCATGTAATTCGATTCACTTTGAACAATTCCTTGAAGTCGCGGATGGATATTTATTTCCATTTTCAGTGATCAGATATTCTTGCACTTTTCGATGAAACGCACGTTCTGTTATAGTCACAGCCGTGATTTAACCAGTTTTATAAACGTCTGAGTGTTTTCTATCCACACATACTAATCATATGCATATACTATATTCCCGGCCTGAGTAGCAGGACGCTGAAATGTTGCACGATTTTTAACAGAATGTTCTAAAAAGTAGAGTGTCGACTTAACAGGTTAACAAAAGGCTAAGCTTGTGTTTGAATATTTACTTCATTTCATTTGCGATTTTCATGAATAGGAAAAGTTTCTAGGGGTATTTATGTCCATTGCGTTATGCTAATGCGTTTGAGGCTATGATTACGCTCCCGGATACGGGTTTGCTCGTCGCAACTGGTTAAGAATATGTGGACAACTACAAATACCTAGGTGTCTGGTTAGACTGTAAACTCTCCTTCCAGACTCGCATTAAGCACCTCCAGTCCAAAATTACATCTAGAATCATCTTTCTATTTCGCAACAAAGCATCCTTCACTCATGCTGCCAAACATATCCTTGTGAAACTGACCATCCTACCGATCCTTGAATTCGGCGACGTCATTTACAAAATAGCCTCCAACACTCCACTCAGCAAACTGGATGTAGTCTATCACAGTGCTGTCTGTTATGTCACCAAAGCCCCATATACTACCTACCACTGCGACCTGTATGCTCTCGTTAGCTGGCCCTCGCTTCATATTCGTCGCCAAATCCACTGACTCCAGGTCATCTATAAGTCCTTGCTAGGTAAAGCCCCGCCTTATCTCAGCTCACTGGTCACCATAGCAGCACCCACCTGTAGGACGTGCTCCAGCAGGTATATTTCACTGGTCACCGCCAAAACCTATCTCTCCTTTAGCCACCTTTCCTTCCAGTTCTCTGCTGCCAATGACTGGAACGAACTGCAAAAATCACTGAAGCTGGAGACTCATATCTTCCTCACTAGCTTTAAGCTCCAGCTGTCAGGGCAGTTTACAGATCACTGCACCTGTACTTAACCCATCTGTAAATTGCCCATCCAACTACCTCATCCCCATACTGTTATTTATTTTATTAAAAAATAAAAGCCATTCCAAATAGTTTTTTTCATTCCTAATTAAAGGGGTTGTAATGTCTGAGTCATTAGAGTCTACCTCAGAGACAGTTATGACTCTAGGTCACACTCAGACCCTCTATCATTTTCCTTCCCAAATAGACATGGGCGAACATCCACAGTGCACATGGGCATGTATGTCCTCGCCGAACATAATACGCACGGACAAACACACGCACAGTGGTTTAATGGTGGATGGTGTCTATGGTAGAGGAAGCGGTGCTCTCTATCTCCCAGCTCCTGCCTATCTGTTTGAAGATAATGCACTGTTCCATATATAGTTTTATGTCCGTAAGTGGTCTATGTAACCCGCAATGTTGCACAACCTGACATAAATGGGATCCATACATATCTGTCATGTGCTATATATATCATCCTTCAACAATAGAAAGTAAAGGATATCATATATTGTATTACATGACATTTTACTGTAAGCTGCTCTGTGTTTATTGAACATCAAGGAATACTCAGGGTCACTATTTAGTCAAGTGAAGTAAATAAATATAATTTGCTGTTTCATTATGTGTTGTATGTTTCACCATCGCTCCTCTTTTGGTTCTGCTTCATCAAAATCTGTTATTTTCCTCAACGTGTTTAGCTGTGATCTGATTCATCTCAATCCCTATGAATTCAGGCATGAACCTGAAGTGTTCCATAACCAGTTGATAGTAGTTTCTAAATTGACTCTTAGATTGAAATGGACTTTAGCCCCCCTCAAGTTTGCCTTCCGTTACTGTATCTAACCTAAGAGTGTTATACATAAACAAAATAGGGCATCAACTGTTGACCAGGGATATTCACCAACATAAAAAAGACAACCTTGGTGTGCCACATCAAATCGGTTTGTGGGCTGGATTTGGCTCACATGCCACAAGTTGCAGACTCCTACTATGGAGTATCCTTCTCCTGCAGCGTTTTTGTTTTCTGTTTTCCTCACTGAGTCTCTCCTCCCCAGCTGGTCGGTGAGCAGCAAGAGAGCCGCCCGCTGCTGAGCCCCTCCATCGACGACTTCCTGTCAGAGAGCCGCATCGATGGCCCTGTGGTCCGGCCGGTCACCTCCAACACAGCAGGTAGCCCTCTCTCATTACCCACAACTCATTAATGCCCTCATCTGCTCCTCTCCTCTCATTCTCTCTCAGCCAGTCCCAATTTGTTCCCTGCCCCACCCTTCCCCTAGGCAAGTGTTTGCCATAGCTCTCCTCAAGGGCCCCCAGCCAGTTACACTTGAAGTAATCCAGTACAAGCGCACCTGAATCACTGGCAAAGGTTCATAAAGATTCCGGAATTCAGCTATGACGTCATTGTTTTAGGACTATCCACAGAGTTTTTAAACAACGACACATGACATGGTTCAATATACAGATAAACCGAAAAAATGTTCCAATTGGCAGGCATCTCAAAGCTACCCCACACACAATACCCCATAATGTCGAAGTTGAATTGTTTGTTTTTTTCACATAAAAAAAATGTAAAACTGAAATTTCATTAGTCAGTAAGTATTCAACCCCTTTGTTAACCTTCAACCCCTTTGTTAACCTGGTGTCCCCCCCTCCTCCCCACGGGACGGTTGAGCTAAAGTGTGCTAATGTGATTAGCATGGTGTTTTAAGTATGAAGAACATTTCCCAGGACATAGATATATCTGATATGGGCAGAAAGCTTAAATTATTGTTAATCTAACTGCACTGTCCAATTTACAGTAACTATTACAGTGAAAGAACACCAGTGCACATACACTGCTGTCATCTAGTGGCCAAAATCTAAATTGCGCCTAGATTCCTAAGTTAAATATTGGACTTTCTGTTGTATTTCAAAGATGGGGAAGAAAAAAAACACATGCTTTTATTCTTTGTGTTAACAATACTAACCTAGATTAGTGAAAAGAAGGAAGCTGGTACAGAACATGCATCCTGCTATTTTTCTATCCTTATTATACCAGGTAAGTTGACTGGGAAGATATTCTCATTTACAGCAACGACCTGGGGAATGGTTAGTGGAGTGGATGGTGGATGAATGAGCCAATTGGAAGCTGGGGATGATGGTATGGGAATTTAGCCAGGAGAGCGGGGTTAACACCCCAATCTTACGATAAGTGCCATGGGATCTTTTAGTGACCACAGAGAGTTAGGACACCTGTTTAATGAAAGACGACACCATACAGAAGGCAATGTCCCCAATCACTGCCCTGGGGTATTGGGATCTTTTTTTAGACCAGAGGAAAGAGTGCCTCCTACTGGCCCTCCAACACCACTTCCAGCAGCATCTGGTCTCCCATCTAGGGACCAACCAGATCCAACTGAGTTAGTTGAACATCTACAGACTAACACTAGTAACCCTCTGTAGATATGCATTGGGACCATCTAAATAAAGCGAAAGACTGTCTTAAGTTAATATGCTATAACCACCCAACACATCCATGTGTGCAACTGTTGTTGGAATGACTGAAATTACCACTGGAGCACATGGGGAAATAAATCAAGAAGGAAACCATCTCTATGCTCTAACTTGTCTTTGCTAGTCGGTGATGAAGAAACGCATCAGAGGCATAATGTTAAAATCAATCTTTTAATTAGTAAAAATCATAATTGTCAATCAACATTTTTGGCCTAATGGCTAAAGGCTGCCACAACCTTTCACCTGTCTTTGTGTTTGTCTCTACCCCCCTCCAGGCTTCGCCCATCTTCCTCATTATCCCCAGTGTATTTATACCGGTGTTCTGTTTGTTGCCAGTTCGTCCTGTCTTGTCAAGTCTTACCAGCATGTTTTCCAGTCTCCCTGCTTTCTCAAGTTCTGTTCCCTAGTTCCCCGGTTTTGACCATTCTGCCTGCCTGCCATTCTGTACCTTATTGACTCTGCCTTGGTTTACGGACCTCTGCCTGTCCTGTCCCCAAGCCTGCCTGCTGTTCTGTACCTTATTGACTCTGCCTTGGTTTACGGACCTCTGCCTGCCTTTGTCCTGTCATTTGCCTGCCCCCTGTTTGGGTCAATATACCTCTGTGACTCTAGCTGTCTGCATCTGGGTCTTATACTGAGTTTTGATTTACAGTCTGCCAGTGAAAGTGTGAGTGTATCGTCAGTGGGAGATTATGCTAGAGACCTGAAGATTTTTGTCTTATTGTTATTCTTTGTACTGACAGAATACATTTAAGTGAGAATCCATAAACCATTATATATTAAATTAAACAGAGTTCCTAATTTGGAATAATGTCACCTATCTTCTGTTTTGGCAGTCAACTCGCTCAGTTGCTGCTCCAGAAATGCTCGATCAGTCTCCAGGTCTTCCACTGGAGCCTGGAGGATCTCTGCTTTAATCTTCCATTGAACCAATTCCTGGTTTATCTACTTAATTTTTTCACTTGAACGTCAACAACATAAACTGAATAAAATTCTAAACGCAAGAGGCAACCATTTCAAAGATTTTACTGAGCTACAGTTCATAGAAGGACATCAGTCAGTTTAAATAAATAAATGAGGCCCTAATCTATGGATTTCACATGACTGGGCAGGGGCGCAGCCATGGGTGGGGCTGGGAGGGCATAGGCCCACCGACTTGGGAGCCAGGTCCACCCACCTGGGAGCTAGGCCCAGCCAATCAGAATGAGTTTTTTCCCAACAAAAGGGCTTTATTACAGACAGAAATACTCCCCAGCACCCTCCTTCCCCCTTCTCAGTCGACCCCGCAAGTGAAGAAGCCGAATGTGGAGGTCCTGGAGTGGTGTGGTTACATGTAGTCTGCGGTTGTGAAGCCTGTTGGATGTACTGCCAAATTCTCTGAAACAATGGAGGTGGCTTATGGTAGAGAAATGAACATCTGTGACATTGTGTTGTGAGACAAAACTGCACATTTTAGAGTGGCTTTTTATTGTCTCCAGCACAAGTTGCACCTGTGTAATGATCATGCAGTTTAATCAGCTTCATAATATGCCACACCTGTCAGGTGGATGGATTATCTTGGCAAAGGAGAAATACTCACTAACAGAGATGGTAACACATTTGTGCACAGACGTTGAGAGAAGTAAGCTTTTTGTGCGTATGGAACATTTCTGGCATCTTTTATGTCGGCTCATGAAAAGTGGGACCAACACACTATATTTTTGTTCAGTATAGTTGGTTGGAAAATCTAGCACGGGAAAGTTCATCATGCCAGACACGAGACATTCAATAACCAAATTTGGTTGTTTTTTATGTTTGCATGCTTTTTATTCGCTGTAGCACCATCTCAGGACCAATGTTGACTGAAAAGATATGTTTTGCAATTTGAACTCTTGAAGAGATCCAGCATGTGATCGTTAATGTTAACATTGACAAATGCTAGGTAAGTATAGCTGGCTAACTAAACATGGTATTTCAAAGTTGAGCTTTTTAGCTAGTTAGCTAGCTACCTTTTTATAGCTTATACCATAGATAAGAGGTTAGCTAGTTTTATAATCTTTGCTTATACTGTTAACATTAGCTAGGCTAGTAGCTTGCTAACTACTTACATTCTCCCTCCTCGTCCTCTTCCTTTGCATGGTCTTGTCTCCTGAGCAGAAAAGATAGTGGACATGAAAACGTGAGCGAGCTAGCTAGCTAAACAAGCTCCAGGTAGCTAACTAGCTGTGGCCGAAAACAGCAATTATAATAGCAGCAATTGACTTGCAGTTTACATTTTGCTAGCCACGATTTTTTAGATCAAACATGAATCATATTTCAACAATGTAGCTAGGCACCTAACATTAATTTACCTTGTATATTATTTTATCGCTTTGTAGACACTCCATATGGTCCTCATGCAGTTTGGGGCGGCAGCGTAGCCTAGTGGTTAGAGCGTTGGACTAGTAACCGGAAGGTTGCAAGTTCAAATCCCCGAGCTGACATGGTACAAATCTGTCGTTCTGCTCCTGAACAGGCAGTTAACCCACTGTTCCTAGGCTGCCATTGAAAATAAGAATTTGTTCTTAACTGACTTGCCTGGTTAAATAAAGGTAAAAAAAAAAAGTTTCAGCGGTGAATGTAACGTTAATGCAGGCGGGGAGAGGGGGCCCGTCTGGTTTGAAACGATGTGCAACGTTGCCATAGAAACGAATACCCACATAGACTCTCACTCATGAAAGATAGCAGTGAAATCTATTTGCATGGTTGTGCACTTTGGTCCCAGCCAATGAAATTAGAGTGTGCCAATTATATTCAAATGGTACGCCAATTCCAGTCAAAACACTATCCATTATTCCAGCCTGTCCCGAATGGATAGTTTGGTTAGAAAACTAACTAGCATGGTCTATGTCAAACAAAACAAAAAATCTACATAAAAATTGATAAACTGGCTGCAGGAGAAATGTCTGCTGAAAGGAAAAATGGAAAGCTAGAAATGTGGACGGAAGATGAAGATGGTGTCATACCAGTGCCAGACATCTTCATCTGGTAAGTCATTGTTAGCTGGTGTTAGCTGTATTAATCAACTGGAAGTCATACCAGTGCCAGACATCTTCATCTGGTAAGTCATTGTTAGCTGGTGTTAGCTGTATTAATCAACTGGAAATCAAACCAGTGCCAGACATCTTCATCTGGTAAGTCATTGTTAGCTGGTGTTAGCTGTATTAATCAACTGGAAGTCAAACCAGTGCCAGACATCTTCATCTGGTAAGTCATTGTTAGCTGGTGTTAGCTGTATTAATCAACTGGAAGTCAAACCAGTGCCAGACATCTTCATCTGGTAAGTCATTGTTAGCTGGTGTTAGCTGTATTAATCAACTGGAAGCAAGTGGTATTTTTTTATTTTAGAAACAATGTTTAATTTAAATATGTAGCCCATCAATATTTTTTGTCGACCATAAACCGGAAAACAAGCTGATATGTTAATAAGCCATCGTGTTGCTGAGTCACTCAGAGATATCAGCTTTGAATGTTTTTTTTTGTGGTCCAAAAGGCTCTTCAACAGCTTCCAGCCCCAAGCCATTAGACTGCTGAACAATTCATCAAACGGCCACCCTGGACTATTTACATTGACACATTATGCATAGTCACTCTACCCCTACCTACATGTAAATATTACATCGACTAACCTGTACACCCACACATTGACTCTGTACCGGTACCCCCTGTATATAGCCTCCACATTGACTCTGTACCAGTAACCCCTGTATATAGCCTCCACATTGACTCTGTACCAGTACCCCCTGTATATAGCCTCCACATTGACTCTGTACCGGTACCCCCTGTATATAGTCTCCACATTATCTCTGTACCGGTACCCCCTGTATATAGCCTCCACATTGACTCTGTACCAGTAACCCCTGTATATAGCCTCCACATTGACTCTGTACCAGTACCCCCTGTATATAGCCTCCACATTGACTCTGTACCAGTACCCCCTGTATATAGCCTCCACATTGACTCTGTACCAGTACCCCCTGTATATAGCCTCCACATTGACTCTGTACCGGTACCCCCTGTATATAGTCTCCACATTAACTCTGTACCGGTACCCCCTGTATATAGCCTCCACATTGACTCAGTATTGGTACCCCCTGTATATAGCCTCCACATTGACTCTGTACCGGTATCCCCTGTATATAGCCTCCACATTGACTCTGTACCGGTATCCCCTGTATATAGCCTCCACATTGACTCTGTACCGGTACCCCCTGTATATAGTCTCCACATTAACTCTGTACCGGTACCCCCTGTATATAGCCTCCACATTGACTCAGTATTGGTACCCCCTGTATATAGCCTCCACATTGACTCTGTACCGGTATCCCCTGTATATAGCCTCCACATTGACTCTGTACTGTACCCCCTGTATATAGCCTCCACATTGACTCAGTACTGGTACCCCCTGTATATAGCCTCCACATTGACTCTGTACCGGTATCCCCTGTATATAGCCTCCACATTGACTCTGTACCGGTACCCCCTGTATATAGCCTCCACATTGACTCAGTACTGGTACCCCCTGTATATAGCCTCCACATTGACTCTGTACCGGTACCCCCTGTATATAGCCTCCACATTGACTCTGTACCGGTACCCCCCTGTATATAGCCTCCACATTGACTCTGTACTGGTACCCCCTGTATATAGCCTCCACATTGACTCTGTACCGGTACCCCCTGTATATAGCCTCCACATTGACTCTGTACTGGTACCCCCTCCCCTGTATATAGCCTCCACATTGACTCTGTACTGGTACCCCCTCCCCTGTATATAGCCTCCACATTGACTCTGTACTGGTACCCCCTGTATATAGCCTCCACATTGACTCAGTATTGGTACCCCTCCCAATATAGCCTCCACATTGACTCTGTACCAGTACCCCCTGTATATAGCCTCCACATTGACTCTGTACCAGTACCCCCTGTATATAGCCTCCACATTGACTCTGTACCAGTACCCCCTGTATATAGCCTCCACATTGACTCTGTACCGGTACCCCCTGTATATAGTCTCCACATTAACTCTGTACCGGTACCCCCTGTATATAGCCTCCACATTGACTCAGTATTGGTACCCCCTGTATATAGCCTCCACATTGACTCTGTACCGGTATCCCCTGTATATAGCCTCCACATTGACTCTGTACCGGTATCCCCTGTATATAGCCTCCACATTGACTCTGTACCGGTACCCCTGTATATAGTCTCCACATTAACTCTGTACCGGTACCCCTGTATATAGCCTCCACATTGACTCAGTATTGGTACCCCCTGTATATAGCCTCCACATTGACTCTGTACCGGTATCCCCTGTATATAGCCTCCACATTGACTCTGTACCGTTTGTATATAGCCTCCACATTGACTCAGTACTGGTACCCCTGTATATAGCCTCCACATTGACTCTGTACCGGTATCCCCTGTATATAGCCTCCACATTGACTCTGTACCGGTACCCCTGTAATAGCCTCCACATTGACTCAGTACTGGTACCCCCTGTATATAGCCTCCACATTGACTCTGTAATTATTTATTACCCCCTGTATATAGCCTCCACATTGACTCTGTACTTATAATGGTGTATATAGCCTCCACATTGACTCAGTACTGGTACCCCTGTATATAGCCTCCACATTGACTCTGTACCGGTACCCCCTGTATATAGCCTCCACATTGACTCTGTACTTACAGTACCCCTCCCCTGTATATAGCCTCCACATTGACTCTGTACTGGTACCCCTCCCTGTATATAGCCTCCACATTGACTCTGTACTGGTACCCCCTGTATATAGCCTCCACATTGACTCAGTATTGGTACCCCTCCCCTGTATATAGCCTCCACATTGACTCTGTACTGGTACCCCTCCCCTGTATATAGCCTCCACATTGACTCTGTACTGGTACCCCTGTATATAGCCTCCACATTGACTCTGTACTGGTACCCCTGTATATAGCCTCGTTAATGTTATTTGATTGTTACTTTTTATTCATTTTTTAAAAACTTTAGTTTATTTAGTAAATATGTTCTTATCCAACAATGCAGTACAAGAAATAGAGTTAAGCGCTTGACAAATACATTTCGGTTTGATTTGCTGTGGTGGAGTTCTGCCGTAGCCAGTGAGTGCAGCCTGTGCCTAGGCCCTGGTCTACTGAACACAACTGTAATATGTTTCTCTGACTGGCGAAACGACCACTGTTTCTGTATGTGTAACCATCATGTGAAAAGGCTAGCTAGTTAGCGGTGGTGCACGCAATAACGTTTCAATCGGTCACTCGCTCTGAGACCTTGAAGTAGTTGTTCCCATTTGCTCTGCAAGGGCCGTGGATTTTGTGTGGTGATGGGTAACTATGCTTCGTGGGTGTCAGTTGTTGTGTCAGAGGGTCCCTGGTTCGAGCCCGGGTAGGGGCGAGGAGAGGGACGGATGACACAGGACTGGTAGCGCTCACCTTGTCTTGTCAGATATACTGTTACATATGGTCTCCACCAATAGGTGACACCACTGTGTAATCACACTAAATGGTAGAACGTGAAAGTAGGCCTGTGTACGTTATAATTCCTATTTGTGAAAACTGGGAATGTCTTCATATTTCAGACTATGGACCTGGCAACCCTGTTTAGTTATTATACGATACATGTCATATGAGGACTGGGTCAATTTTGTACTGGTCCCACTTCAGCCTCTTTATGTGGATGCCATACATACACTGGTAGGTCTGCGTTATCACTGACAATGGGAGATGAGAGGAAAATGTAAAATAAATAGCTTTGTATTTTCATTAGACAATAATACATGCTATAAATTATTTATTACATGTCCATAGAGACCCAGTTGTTTCTTATAATGGTCTTTTTTTTTGTGTGAACATAATTATTGTCAGACTTTTCACTGGGTGATAAGTGTCCATAACACGGGACATCTTTACATGACACGTTATTGACATTCTAGAGATTACAGACAATTTCCAATTAATTTTTTGAGTTTTCTGGATAGGCACCAAATTCTGAATCCAGATGTCTTTTAGACTTTATATTGTAACATGTTTTTTTGGAAAGCATAACGTGAAATGAAACGTTGCCCCTAAAATAAATCAAATGATTAATATATGAAAATTATGTGTTGATGTACAGTCGTGATCAAACGTTTTGAGAATGACACACATTTACAATGGAATACTGAAGTATAATTACAAGCATTTCACAACTGGCAAAGGCTTTTATTGACAATTACATGAAGTTGATGCAAAGAGTCAATATTTGTAGTGTTGACCCTTCTTTTTGGAGACCTCTTCAATCCGCCCAGGCATGCTGTCAATTAACTTCTGGGCCACTTCTGACTGATGGCAGCCCATTCCTGCATAATCAATGCTTGGAGTTTGTCAGAATTTGTGGGTTTTTGTTTGTCCACTCGGCTCTTGAGGATTGACCACAAGTTCTCAATGGGATTAAGGTCTGGGGAGTTTCCTGGCCATGAACACAACATATTGATGTTTTGTTCCCTGAGCCACTTAGTTTATCACTTTCCTTTATGGCAAGGTGATCCATCATGCTGGAAAAGGCATTGTTTGTCACCAAACGATGGTTGGGAGAAGATGGGAGGATGTGTTGTTACCATTCTTTATTCATGGCTGTGTGGCAAAATTGTGAGTGAGCCCACTGTTTGGCTGAGAAGCAACCCCACAATGAATGGTCTCAGGATGCTTTACTGTTGGCATGACACAGGACTGATGGTAGGCTCACCTTGTCTTGTCAGGACAAGCTTTTTTTATGCCCCAAACAATTGGAAAGGGGATAGATCAGAGAAGATGACTTTACCCCAGTCCTCAGCAGTCCAATCCCTGTACCTTCTGCAGAATTTCAGTCTGTCCCTGATGTTTTTCCTGGAGAGAAGTGCCTTCTTTGCTGCCCTTCTTGACACCAGGCCATCCTCCAAAAGTCTTTGCCTCACTGTGCGTGCAGATGCACTCACACCTGCCTGCTGGCATTCCTGAGCAAGCTCTGTACTGGTGGTGCCCCGATCCCGCAGCTGAATTAACTTTTTAGGAGACGGTCCTGAGTGCTTGCCGGACTTTCTTGGTTTGAAGCCTTCTTCACAACAATTGAACCACTCTCCTTGAAGTTCTTGATGATCCGATAAATGGTTGATTTAGGTGCAATCTTACTTTCAGCAATATCCTTGCCTGTGAAGCCCTTTTTATGGAAAGCAATGATGACTGGGTGTTTCCTTGCAGGTAACCATGGAAGAACAATAATTCAGCATGACAGAATGATCTCAGCCCTGTCCTTAAGTTTACCCCTGTGTTAACGAGAATCACTGATATGTCAGCTGGTCCTTTTGTGGCAGGGCTGAAATGCAGTGAATGTTGTTTTTGGGGGATTTAGTTTATTTGCATGGCAAAGAGGCACTTTGCAATTAATTGCAATTCATCTGATCACTCTTCATAACATTCTGGAGTATTTGCAAATTGCGATCATACAATCTGAGGCAGCGGACTTTGTGAAAATTAATATTTGTGTCATTCTCAAAACTTTTGGACGACAAGACTATGTTAACACACTGTTGTTACTATAATGGCCTATTATGTAGTAGTGCTTTGAAGCTGTAGTTATGGGTGTGGTTGGAGGCGTGTCCAACCCACAGGTGACATCTTGAATTTGCTGCAAGCCCATTCTGAGAGACAGCTGGGGCTAGCTCGATCCAATCGGGAGAGACGCTGGTTGGAGCTGGAGACCGAACAGTTGAAGGCTGGTTCGTGCTTTGTCAGTGTCCGATTTATTGGAAAGTGACAGGTTTTTGAGTGTTGATGTACAGGTGTTTATCTAACACTGCGCTGTGACTGGAGCAGAGATGGATGGATGGAAATGTAAGGGGGTTAGGACTTGAGGAGGATGTGAAAGTTGGAGGAAGAGTAGTGCAGTAGATATGAAGAAGCGGAAAGATGGAGGATCTTTTTAAGTCTAGTCAGGGGAGAGTGGGTGGTAATGAGGGATGTCAGTGTTTTATGGAGAGAAGTGGAGTTCAATGGGTTGGTTAAGTTTAAGTCTAGTCAGGGGAGAGTGGGTGGTAATGAGGGATGTCAGTGTTTTATGGAGAGAAGTGGAGTTCAATGGGTTGGTTAAGTTTAAGTCTAGTCAGGGGAGAGTGGGTGGTAATGAGGGATGTCAGTGTTTTATGGAGAGAAGTGGAGTTCAATGGGTTGGTTAAGTTTAAGTCTAGTCAGGGGAGAGTGGGTGGTAATGAGGGATGTCAGTGTTTTATGGAGAGAAGTGGAGTTCAATGGGTTGGTTAAGTTTAAGTCTAGTCAGGGGAGAGTGGGTGGTAATGAGGGATGTCAGTGTTTTATGGAGAGAAGTGGAGTTCAATGGGTTGGTTAAGTTTAAGTCTAGTCAGGGGAGAGTGGGTGGTAATGAGGGATGTCAGTGTTTTATGGAGAGAAGTGGAGTTCAATGGGTTGGTTAAGTTTAAGTCTAGTCAGGGGAGAGTGGGTGGTAATGAGGGATGTCAGTGTTTTATGGAGAGAAGTGGAGTTCAATGGGTTGGTTAAGTTTAAGTCTAGTCAGGGGAGAGTGGGTGGTAATGAGGGATGTCAGTGTTTTATGGAGAGAAGTGGAGTTCAATGGGTTGGTTAAGTTTAAGTCTAGTCAGGGGAGAGTGGGTGGTAATGAGGGATGTCAGTGTTTTATGGAGAGAAGTGGAGTTCAATGGGTTGGTTAAGTTTAAGTCTAGTCAGGGGAGAGTGGGTGGTAATGAGGGATGTCAGTGTTTTATGGAGAGAAGTGGAGTTCAATGGGTTGGTTAAGTTTAAGTCTAGTCAGGGGAGAGTGGGTGGTAATGAGGGATGTCAGTGTTTTATGGAGAGAAGTGGAGTTCAATGGGTTGGTTAAGTTTAAGTCTAGTCAGGGGAGAGTGGGTGGTAATGAGGGATGTCAGTGTTTTATGGAGAGAAGTGGAGTTCAATGGGTTGGTTAAGTTTAAGGACAAGAGTGGAGTAATGGCGGTGAGTCTGATCGTGATTTGTATAGTAAAGTAGGAGAGGTTGTGTCTGCTAAAAGTCTGTGTGATGGAAGTTTGGTGGTGGTGTGTATTGATGCTAAACAGCATGAGAAGGCTCTCAAACTCAAGCAGGTATGTAAACGTGAGGTTGATAGTAGCATACCGGATCAAACCGGGCGGTAGTGGCTGACAGGAATTATTTTACCAGAGTCCCAGAAATAGTTAACATAAAATAAATAAAGAATCACTTGAAGGGAGGCTCTCTTATTGATGCAAAGTGCCTCCAGATGACACAAGTAGGGAAGGTGGATAGCCTGTCAGAGATACTAAACTTTGAGGATCCGGTACTTGCAGAAAAAGTTAAGATGTGCAAGCTTATGTTCCGAAACCATTGCGTTGATATAACTGTTAAAGGTTTGGGTATGTGGCGGTGGTGGTTAAAGGGAAAATGAGATTTGTGAAGTGTGGGGCCGAACATGAATGTGGAGATCCAGTTTAAACTGCTGTGCAGTGATGAAAAGACAAGTAGAAGTGCAGCAGGTGAAGAGTGAGCGTAAAATCTCATATGCAGAAGCAGTAAAGGTTGTAAACGCAGAGCACCTAGAAGAGCAGGTATTCCAGGACCGATTGGTATGCAGGTTGGACGTGATGTAGGGAGAAGAATGGGAGAGACACGACTGGTAGACATGAAGAAGGTTGTTACATATGCACGGTAAGTGAGAAATCTAAGAATACGATTTGGCTTGTTGAGCATAGCCCTGCCCTGCCCCCTTGTGGAGGTCTTCAGTTACTGTCTCTTATATAATTCATAATTGGGATTTTGTTATTGCAACTTATTTTTATTACAATTACATTTAAGTCATTTAGCAGACGCTCTTAGCAGTGTTATGATGTTACTTCATTGTAATATTGTTTTATTGCTATTTCCTGATATTGTATTCTAATTACTAACAATTCCTCATTCTGTACTTTCAGAAACCACACACGTAAACAGTAACAAACATTAATCGCGAACATCATAACTGGACATCTTTCTTGCCGAAGATTGAGGCCAACTTTTGTATGCTAGCAACATACTGTTTGAATTTACACTCCTTTACAGTTTTAGTGGAAGAAAAAATAGGTCTATATGTAATGGTTGTCTATTGTTTTTGAAGTATTGGTGGTGATTGAGCAACAGAAACAGCAAGAATAGACTGACACCTTATTAATGTGCAAAACCCATATTTCAATAATGTTGTGATTAAACAACAAAACTACGTTCCCCACCTCAAGGCATAGTCTCGTCATCAAGGCATAGTCAGTCATCAAGGCATAGTCTCGTCATAGTCAGTCATCAAGGCATAGTCTCGTCATAGTCAGTCATCAAGGCAGGTCACCTGTCAAGACAGTCAGTCAGTAATGGCGGCAGATGTGCTCAATAGTCCCCAAGCGTGGCGTAACATACAGGGTGTGTCACAAGCTACTTTATGAACATCCTCTGCTTCCTTCTCCTGACGCTGGACAAGCCGACTATGCAGTGCCTCCTTGTGCGACTGCCTTGAGCAGCAGTTTCAGGGTCTTCAGAGGGAAAATGCCGTGAGGCATATCAGCAGGACACCCGCCAGTGGATGGACACAGAAGTGTGTGGTGCTCGTTCAGCGGCTCTCTCATGAGGTTCTCTCTATACTTTTGGCAGGTGATCTTCTCACCGGGGAGGGAGTGGGTACGTGAGTGAGATACTGTCAATATAATTGCATAATGGAACTGTATGTGAACTATATGTCCAATTACAAAGGAACCTTGTTATATATTCCTAGCTGGCGGTGAATTATGTGGCCATTGAGGACAGCAGTGTAGACCTGAATGAAAAAATATCTTCTTATACCACTTGGTAGTTTTCCGAGCACATTCCACAAAGTTGTTTATCATGTCCACCTTATCCACTGTCCCCATTTTGATGTTTACAGTCAAGCTCGCAGTCTGGTTTGCACTTTCTCCTGTCAGGTGATCCACCTTTCCTGTGGCAACATGGTCAGTGGAGAGGACATGGACAAATACAGCTGGTTCTCCCTGAACTCCCCCTCTGCATCTTCCTGCTTCTGAATGCCTGCATCCCTTTCCTGTTCGAACAGTCTGTGCCAAAGGCCCCTGTGCTGTTGGAGAGCAGATGCTGGAAGTGTGGGACTGCTGTACCAATTGTGTGGCCCTTCCCGAGATGAGGAGCCCGCATGGTGATCAGCACGAACCCATAATATTAGATGGCAGTGTTGGACCCTGTGTACTTCACCCACTGTTGGTCTGCCTCCATCACCACCAGCATCTTCAGAGTGACCTGGTACTTTGTTGGTGTGCAAGGGGTCCTCAGACTCAGGGTTCTCAATGACCACAAGGTTGGGGGCAGCTCCTCACCGATTCCTGACTTTCCGACTCAGAATTTACGAAAAATCTCTAGAATGTTTTGCTTTTGAAAGACATTGCTAATGCTACAGCTTAGCCCACTAGCTACATACATAACAACACTGAATTTCTCTGAGTGACTGTCAGAGGTTACTTGATTGACTGCTGGCACACGCCAATTGTATGAATAAATCAATATCAGAAAATGGTTTGTGGTGTTTTAGTCACATGTTTTCAAGTACTGGTGACAAATCATGGATTCTGATTCTTGCATAGATTGTAATGGACACATACAGCATGATGTGTGTAAAATCATTTTTCAATGTTGTACTGAAGTGGGAGAAGTTGCACAATTGGTGGCTGACTAAATACGTTTTTGCCCCACTGTGTTGGAAATGCCAAAAAGACACTGGGACATTTTTACATGCAATATGACAATGTACATTAGTGCTACCTTTCTGGAAGGATGTTTTTAAATATCTAGAGGAATGGTTAGGGTTAACCAAGAATGTCTCTTTGGCGATAGAACAGAGTTACCTAATGTAACAAATGAGGAATTCACTCCTACTCTAAAACAGTGGATAGAATCAACGTTGGAGGTAGTATCTTATGAACAAATGCTTGATAGGATCACTGGTAGAAACGACAATTCTAGAAGCTGAACATTTTATTTGTCATGCTGTTTCTAAGACTGGGAGGTGATAACTTATGATTGTGAACCCATTTTAGTTCAGTATTTTAGCTTGTATTTTAGTTTAGTATTTTAGTTTAGTATTTTAGCTTGTATTTTAGTTTATTATTTTAGTTTAGTATTTTAGCTTGTATTTTAGCCTGTATTTTAGCCTGTATTTTAGCCTGTATTTCAAATCAAATCAAATCAAATTTATTTATATAGCCCTTCGTACATCAGCTGATATCTCAAAGTGCTGTACAGAAACCCAGCCTAAAACCCCAAACAGCAAACAATGCAGGTGTAAAAGCACGGTGGCTAGGAAAAACTCCCTAGAAAGGCCAAAACCTTGGAAGAAACCTAGAGAGGAACCGGGCTATGTGGGGTGGCCAGTCCTCTTCTGGCTGTGCCGGGTAGAGATTATAACAGAACATGACCAAGATGTTCAAATGTTCATAAATGACCAGCATGGTCAAATAATTAAGGCAGAACAGTTGAAACTGGAGCAGCAGCACAGTCAGGTGGACTGGGGACAGCAAGGAGCCATCATGTCAGGTTCCTGGGGCACGGTCCTAGGGCTCAGGTCCTCCGAGAGAGAAAAGAATTTTAGAGAGAGCATATGTGGGGTGGCCATCCTCTTCTGGCTGTGCCGGGTGGAGATTATAACAGAACGTGGCCAAGATGTTCAAATGTTCATAAATGACCAGCATGGTTGAATAATAGTAAGGCAGAACAGTTGAAACTGGAGCAGGAGCATGGCCAGGTGGACTGGGGACAGCAAGGAGTCCTCATGTCAGGTAGTCCTGGGACATATTTGAGCTTGTATTTTAGCTTGTATTTTAGTTTAGTATTTTAGCCTGTATTTTAGCCTGTATTTTAGCCTGTATTTGAGCTTGTATTTTAGCTTGTATTTTAGTTTAGTATTTTAGCCTGTATTTTAGCCTGTATTTTAGTTTAGTATTTTAGCCTGTATTTTAGCCTGTATTTTAGCCTGTATTTGAGCTTGTATTTTAGCCTGTATTTTAGCTAGTATTTTAGCCTGTATTTTAGCCTGTATTTTAGTTTAGTATTTTAGCCTGTATTTTAGCCTGTATTTGAGCTTGTATTTTAGCTTGTATTTTAGTTTAGTATTTTAGTTTAGTATTTTAGTTTAGTATTTTAGCTTGTATTTTAGTTTAGAATTTTAGTTTAGTATTTTAGCTTGTATTTTAGTTTAGAATTTTAGTTTAGTATTTTAGCATGTATTTTAGTTTAGAATTTTAGTTTAGTATTTGAGCTTGTATTTTAGTTTAGAATTTTAGTTTAGTATTTTAGCATGTATTTTAGTTTAGAATTTTAGTTTAGTATTTTAGCTTGTATTTTAGTTTAGTATTTTATCTTGTATTTTAGTTTAGAATTTTAGTTTAGTATTTTAGTTTAGTATTTTAGCTTGTATTTTAGTTTAGAATTTTAGTTTAGTATTTTAGCATGTATTTTAGTTTAGAATTTTAGTTTAGTATTTTAGTTTAGTATTTTAGCTTGTATTTTAGTTTAGAATTTTAGTTTAGTATTTTAGCATGTATTTTAGTTTAGAATTTTAGTTTAGTATTTTAGCTTGTATTTTAGTTTAGTATTTGAGCTTGTATTTTAGTTTAGTATTTTAGTTTAGTATTTTAGCCTGTATTTTAGCCTGTATTTTAGATTATTATTTTAGCTTGTATTTTAGTTTAGTATTTGAGCTTGTATTTTAGTTTAGTATTTTAGTTTAGTATTTTAGCCTGTATTTTAGATTATTATTTTAGCTTGTATTTTAGCCTGTATTTTAGTTTAGTATTTTAGCTTAGTATTTTAGCCTGTATTTTAGTTTAGTATTTTAGCTTAGTATTTTAGCCTGTATTTTAGTTTAGTATTTTAGTTTAGTATTTTAGCCTGTATTTTAGATTATTATTTTAGCCTGTATTTTAGTTTAGTATTTTAGTTTAGTATTTTAGCCTGTATTTTAGTTTAGTATTTTAGTTTAGTATTTTAGCCTGTATTTCAGTTTAGTATTTTAGCTTGTATTTTAGATTATTATTTTAGCCTGTATTTTAGTTTAGTATTTTAGTTTAGTATTTTAGCTTGTATTTTAGTTTAGTATTTTAGTTTAGTATTTTAGCTTGTATTTTAGTTTAGTATTTTAGCTTGTATTTTAGATTATTATTTTAGCCTGTATTTTAGTTTAGTATTTTAGCCTGTATTTTAGTTTAGAATTTTAGTTTAGTTTTTGAGCTTGTATTTTAGTTTAGAATTTTAGTTTAGTATTTTAGCATGTATTTTAGTTTAGAATTTTAGTTTAGTATTTTAGCTTGTATTTTAGTTTAGTATTTTATCTTGTATTTTAGTTTAGAATTTTAGTTTAGTATTTTAGTTTAGTATTTTAGCTTGTATTTTAGTTTAGAATTTTAGTTTAGTATTTTAGCATGTATTTTAGTTTAGAATTTTAGTTTAGTATTTTAGTTTAGTATTTTAGCTTGTATTTTAGTTTAGAATTTTAGTTTAGTATTTTAGCATGTATTTTAGTTTAGAATTTAGTTTAGTATTTTAGCTTGTATTTTAGTTTAGTATTTGAGCTTGTATTTTAGTTTAGTATTTTAGTTTAGTATTTTAGCCTGTATTTTAGCCTGTATTTTAGATTATTATTTTAGCTTGTATTTTAGTTTAGTATTTGAGCTTGTATTTTAGTTTAGTATTTTAGTTTAGTATTTTAGCCTGTATTTTAGATTATTATTTTAGCTTGTATTTTAGCCTGTATTTTAGTTTAGTATTTTAGCTTAGTATTTTAGCCTGTATTTTAGTTTAGTATTTTAGCTTAGTATTTTAGCCTGTATTTTAGTTTAGTATTTTAGTTTAGTATTTTAGCCTGTATTTTAGATTATTATTTTAGCCTGTATTTTAGTTTAGTATTTTAGTTTAGTATTTTAGCCTGTATTTTAGTTTAGTATTTTAGTTTAGTATTTTAGCCTGTATTTTAGTTTAGTATTTTAGCTTGTATTTTAGATTATTATTTTAGCCTGTATTTTAGTTTAGTATTTTAGTTTAGTATTTTAGCTTGTATTTTAGTTTAGTATTTTAGTTTAGTATTTTAGCTTGTATTTTAGTTTAGTATTTTAGCTTGTATTTTAGATTATTATTTTAGCCTGTATTTTAGTTTAGTATTTTAGCCTGTATTTTAGTTTAGTATTTTAATTTAGTATTTTAGCCTGTATTTTAGATTATTATTTTAGCCTGTATTTTAGTTTAGTATTTTAGCCTGTATTTTAGTTTAGTATTTTAGCCTGTATTTTAGATGATTATTTTAGCCTGTATTTTAGTTTAGTATCTGAGCTTGTATTTTAGTTTAGTATTTGAGCTTGTATTTTAGTTTAGTATTTTAGCCTGTATTTTAGTTTAGTATTTTAGTTTAGTATTTTAGCCTGTATTTTAGTTTAGTATTTTAGCCTGTATTTTAGTTTAGTATTTGAGCTTGTATTTTAGTTTAGTATTTGAGCTTGTATTTTAGTTTAGTATTTTAGCCTGTATTTTAGTTTAGTATTTTAGCCTGTATTTTAGTTTAGTATTTTAGCCTGTATTTTAGATTATTATTTTAGCTTGTATTTTAGTTTAGTATTTTAGTTTAGTATTTTAGCCTGTATTTTAGATTATTATTTTAGCCTGTATTTTAGCCTGTATTTTAGTTTAGTATTTTAGTTTAGTATTTTAGCCTGTATTTTAGTTTAGTATTTTAGCCTGTATTTTAGTTTAGTATTTTAGTTTAGTATTTTAGCTTGTATTTTAGTTTAGTATTTTAGTTTAGTATTTTAGCCTGTATTTTAGATTATTATTTTAGCTTGTATTTTAGCCTGTATTTTAGTTTAGTATTTTAGTTTAGTATTTTAGTTTAGTATTTTAGATTATTATTTTAGCTTGTATTTTAGCCTGTATTTTAGTTTAGTATTTTAGCCTGTATTTTAGTTTAGTATTTTAGCCTGTATTTTAGCCTGTATTTTAGTTTAGTATTTTAGCCTGTATTTTAGCCTGTATTTTAGTTTAGTATTTTAGCCTGTATTTTAGTTTAGTATTTTAGCCTGTATTTTAGTTTAGTATTTTAGCCTGTATTTTAGTTTAGTATTTTAGCCTGTATTTTAGTTTAGTATTTTAGCTTGTATTTTAGATTATTATTTTAGCCTGTATTTTAGTTTAGTATTTTAGCCTGTATTTTAGTTTAGTATTTTAGTTTAGTATTTTAGCCTGTATTTTAGCCTGTATTTTAGCCTGTATTTTAGTTTAGTATTTTAGCCTGTATTTTAGCCTGTATTTTAGTTTAGTATTTTAGTTTAGTATTTTAGCCTGTATTTTAGATTATTATTTTAGCTTGTATTTTAGCCTGTATTTTAGTTTAGTATTTTAGTTTAGTATTTTAGCCTGTATTTTAGATTATTATTTTAGCTTGTATTTTAGCCTGTATTTTAGTTTAGTATTTTAGCTTAGTATTTTAGCCTGTATTTTAGTTTAGTATTTTAGCTTAGTATTTTAGCCTGTATTTTAGTTTAGTATTTTAGTTTAGTATTTTAGCCTGTATTTTAGATTATTATTTTAGCCTGTATTTTAGTTTAGTATTTTAGTTTAGTATTTTAGCCTGTATTTTAGTTTAGTATTTTAGTTTAGTATTTTAGCCTGTATTTCAGTTTAGTATTTTAGCTTGTATTTTAGATTATTATTTTAGCCTGTATTTTAGTTTAGTATTTTAGTTTAGTATTTTAGCTTGTATTTTAGTTTAGTATTTTAGTTTAGTATTTTAGCTTGTATTTTAGTTTAGTATTTTAGCTTGTATTTTAGATTATTATTTTAGCCTGTATTTTAGTTTAGTATTTTAGCCTGTATTTTAGTTTAGAATTTTAGTTTAGTTTTTGAGCTTGTATTTTAGTTTAGAATTTTAGTTTAGTATTTTAGCATGTATTTTAGTTTAGAATTTTAGTTTAGTATTTTAGCTTGTATTTTAGTTTAGTATTTTATCTTGTATTTTAGTTTAGAATTTTAGTTTAGTATTTTAGTTTAGTATTTTAGCTTGTATTTTAGTTTAGAATTTTAGTTTAGTATTTTAGCATGTATTTTAGTTTAGAATTTTAGTTTAGTATTTTAGTTTAGTATTTTAGCTTGTATTTTAGTTTAGAATTTTAGTTTAGTATTTTAGCATGTATTTTAGTTTAGAATTTAGTTTAGTATTTTAGCTTGTATTTTAGTTTAGTATTTGAGCTTGTATTTTAGTTTAGTATTTTAGTTTAGTATTTTAGCCTGTATTTTAGCCTGTATTTTAGATTATTATTTTAGCTTGTATTTTAGTTTAGTATTTGAGCTTGTATTTTAGTTTAGTATTTTAGTTTAGTATTTTAGCCTGTATTTTAGATTATTATTTTAGCTTGTATTTTAGCCTGTATTTTAGTTTAGTATTTTAGCTTAGTATTTTAGCCTGTATTTTAGTTTAGTATTTTAGCTTAGTATTTTAGCCTGTATTTTAGTTTAGTATTTTAGTTTAGTATTTTAGCCTGTATTTTAGATTATTATTTTAGCCTGTATTTTAGTTTAGTATTTTAGTTTAGTATTTTAGCCTGTATTTTAGTTTAGTATTTTAGTTTAGTATTTTAGCCTGTATTTTAGTTTAGTATTTTAGCTTGTATTTTAGATTATTATTTTAGCCTGTATTTTAGTTTAGTATTTTAGTTTAGTATTTTAGCTTGTATTTTAGTTTAGTATTTTAGTTTAGTATTTTAGCTTGTATTTTAGTTTAGTATTTTAGCTTGTATTTTAGATTATTATTTTAGCCTGTATTTTAGTTTAGTATTTTAGCCTGTATTTTAGTTTAGTATTTTAATTTAGTATTTTAGCCTGTATTTTAGATTATTATTTTAGCCTGTATTTTAGTTTAGTATTTTAGCCTGTATTTTAGTTTAGTATTTTAGCCTGTATTTTAGATGATTATTTTAGCCTGTATTTTAGTTTAGTATCTGAGCTTGTATTTTAGTTTAGTATTTGAGCTTGTATTTTAGTTTAGTATTTTAGCCTGTATTTTAGTTTAGTATTTTAGTTTAGTATTTTAGCCTGTATTTTAGTTTAGTATTTTAGCCTGTATTTTAGTTTAGTATTTGAGCTTGTATTTTAGTTTAGTATTTGAGCTTGTATTTTAGTTTAGTATTTTAGCCTGTATTTTAGTTTAGTATTTTAGCCTGTATTTTAGTTTAGTATTTTAGCCTGTATTTTAGATTATTATTTTAGCTTGTATTTTAGTTTAGTATTTTAGTTTAGTATTTTAGCCTGTATTTTAGATTATTATTTTAGCCTGTATTTTAGCCTGTATTTTAGTTTAGTATTTTAGTTTAGTATTTTAGCCTGTATTTTAGTTTAGTATTTTAGCCTGTATTTTAGTTTAGTATTTTAGTTTAGTATTTTAGCTTGTATTTTAGTTTAGTATTTTAGTTTAGTATTTTAGCCTGTATTTTAGATTATTATTTTAGCTTGTATTTTAGCCTGTATTTTAGTTTAGTATTTTAGTTTAGTATTTTAGTTTAGTATTTTAGATTATTATTTTAGCTTGTATTTTAGCCTGTATTTTAGTTTAGTATTTTAGCCTGTATTTTAGTTTAGTATTTTAGCCTGTATTTTAGCCTGTATTTTAGTTTAGTATTTTAGCCTGTATTTTAGCCTGTATTTTAGTTTAGTATTTTAGCCTGTATTTTAGTTTAGTATTTTAGCCTGTATTTTAGTTTAGTATTTTAGCCTGTATTTTAGTTTAGTATTTTAGCCTGTATTTTAGTTTAGTATTTTAGCTTGTATTTTAGATTATTATTTTAGCCTGTATTTTAGTTTAGTATTTTAGCCTGTATTTTAGTTTAGTATTTTAGTTTAGTATTTTAGCCTGTATTTTAGCCTGTATTTTAGCCTGTATTTTAGTTTAGTATTTTAGCCTGTATTTTAGCCTGTATTTTAGTTTAGTATTTTAGTTTAGTATTTTAGCCTGTATTTTAGATTATTATTTTAGCTTGTATTTTAGCCTGTATTTTAGTTTAGTATTTTAGTTTAGTATTTTAGTTTAGTATTTTAGATTATTATTTTAGCTTGTATTTTAGCCTGTATTTTAGTTTAGTATTTTAGCCTGTATTTTAGTTTAGTATTTTAGCCTGTATTTTAGCCTGTATTTTAGTTTAGTATTTTAGCCTGTATTTTAGCCTGTATTTTAGTTTAGTATTTTAGCCTGTATTTTAGTTTAGTATTTTAGCCTGTATTTTAGTTTAGTATTTTAGCCTGTATTTTAGTTTAGTATTTTAGCCTGTATTTTAGTTTAGTATTTTAGCTTGTATTTTAGATTATTATTTTAGCCTGTATTTTAGTTTAGTATTTTAGCCTGTATTTTAGTTTAGTATTTTAGTTTAGTATTTTAGCCTGTATTTTAGATTATTATTTTAGCCTGTATTTTAGTTTAGTATTTTAGCCTGTATTTTAGATTATTATTTTAGCTTGTATTTTAGTTTAGTATTTTAGTTTAGTATTTTAGCCTGTATTTTAGATTATTATTTTAGCCTGTATTTTAGCCTGTATTTTAGTTTAGTATTTTAGTTTAGTATTTTAGCCTGTATTTTAGTTTAGTATTTTAGTTTAGTATTTTAGCTTGTATTTTAGTTTAGTATTTTAGTTTAGTATTTTAGCCTGTATTTTAGATTATTATTTTAGCTTGTATTTTAGCCTGTATTTTAGTTTAGTATTTTAGCCTGTATTTTAGCCTGTATTTTAGCCTGTATTTTAGTTTAGTATTTTAGCCTGTATTTTAGCCTGTATTTTAGTTTAGTATTTTAGTTTAGTATTTTAGCCTGTATTTTAGATTATTATTTTAGCTTGTATTTTAGCCTGTATTTTAGTTTAGTATTTTAGTTTAGTATTTTAGTTTAGTATTTTAGATTATTATTTTAGCTTGTATTTTAGCCTGTATTTTAGTTTAGTATTTTAGCCTGTATTTTAGTTTAGTATTTTAGCCTGTATTTTAGCCTGTATTTTAGTTTAGTATTTTAGCCTGTATTTTAGCCTGTATTTTAGTTTAGTATTTTAGCCTGTATTTTAGTTTAGTATTTTAGCCTGTATTTTAGTTTAGTATTTTAGCCTGTATTTTAGTTTAGTATTTTAGCCTGTATTTTAGTTTAGTATTTTAGCTTGTATTTTAGATTATTATTTTAGCCTGTATTTTAGTTTAGTATTTTAGCCTGTATTTTAGTTTAGTATTTTAGTTTAGTATTTTAGCCTGTATTTTAGATTATTATTTTAGCCTGTATTTTAGTTTAGTATTTTAGCCTGTATTTTAGATTATTATTTTAGCCTGTATTTTAGTTTAGTATTTTAGCCTGTATTTTAGTTTAGTATTTTAGCCTGTATTTTAGTTTAGTATTTGAGCTTGTATTTTAGCTTGTATTTTAGCCTGTATTTTAGCCTGTATTTTAGTTTAGTATTTTAGTTTAGTATTTTAGCTTGTATTTTAGATTATTATTTTAGCCTGTATTTTAGTTTAGTATTTTAGCCTGTATTTTAGTTTAGTATTTTAGTTTAGTATTTTAGTTTAGTATTTTAGCTTGTATTTTAGTTTAGTATTTTAGCCTGTATTTTAGTTTAGTATTTGAGCTTGTATTTTAGCTTGTATTTTAGCCTGTATTTTAGTTTAGTATTTTAGTTTAGTATTTTAGTTTAGTATTTTAGCTTGTATTTTAGATTATTATTTTAGCTTGTATTTTAGCCTGTATTTTAGTTTAGTATTTTAGCTTGTATTTTAGCTTGTATTTTAGTTTAGTATTTGAGCTTGTATTTTAGTGTAGTATTTTAGTGTAGTATTTTAGCTTGTATTTTAGTTTAGTATTTTAGTGTAGTATTTTAGTTTAGTATTTTAGTGTAGTATTTTAGCTTGTATTTTAGCTTGTATTTTAGTTTAGTATTTGAGCTTGTATTTTAGTGTAGTATTTTAGCCTGTATTTTAGTGTAGTATTTTAGCCTGTATTTTAGCCTGTATTTTAGCCTGTATTTTAGTTTAGTATTTGAGCTTGTATTTTAGCTTGTATTTTAGCTTGTATTTTAGTTTAGTATTTTAGTTTAGTATTTGAGCTTGTATTTTAGCTAGTATTTTCGTTTAGTTTTTTAGCTTGTATTTTAGCCTGTATTTTAGCCTGTATTTTAGTTTAGTATTTTAGTTTAGTATTTGAGCTTGTATTTTAGTTTAGAATTTTAGTTTAGTATTTTAGCATGTATTTTAGTTTAGAATTTTAGTTTAGTATTTTAGCTTGTATTTTATTTTAGTATTTTATCTTGTATTTTAGTTTAGAATTTTAGTTTAGTATTTTAGTTTAGTATTTTAGCTTGTATTTTAGTTTAGAATTTTAGTTTAGTATTTTAGCATGTATTTTAGTTTAGAATTTTAGTTTAGTATTTTAGTTTAGTATTTTAGCTTGTATTTTAGTTTAGAATTTTAGTTTAGTATTTTAGCATGTATTTTAGTTTAGAATTTTAGTTTAGTATTTTAGCTTGTATTTTAGTTTAGTATTTGAGCTTGTATTTTAGTTTAGTATTTTAGTTTAGTATTTTAGCCTGTATTTTAGCCTGTATTTTAGATTATTATTTTAGCTTGTATTTTAGTTTAGTATTTGAGCTTGTATTTTAGTTTAGTATTTTAGTTTAGTATTTTAGCCTGTATTTTAGATTATTATTTTAGCTTGTATTTTAGCCTGTATTTTAGTTTAGTATTTTAGCTTAGTATTTTAGCCTGTATTTTAGTTTAGTATTTTAGCTTAGTATTTTAGCCTGTATTTTAGTTTAGTATTTTAGCTTAGTATTTTAGCCTGTATTTTAGTTTAGTATTTTAGTTTAGTATTTTAGCCTGTATTTTAGATTATTATTTTAGCCTGTATTTTAGTTTAGTATTTTAGTTGAGTATTTTAGCCTGTATTTTAGTTTAGTATTTTAGTTTAGTATTTTAGCCTGTATTTTAGTTTAGTATTTTAGCTTGTATTTTAGAATATTATTTTAGCCTGTATTTTAGTTTAGTATTTTAGTTTAGTATTTTAGCTTGTATTTTAGTTTAGTATTTTAGTTTAGTATTTTAGCTTGTATTTTAGTTTAGTATTTTAGATTATTATTTTAGCCTGTATTTTAGTTTAGTATTTTAGCCTGTATTTTAGTTTAGTATTTTAGTTTAGTATTTTAGCCTGTATTTTAGATTATTATTTTAGCCTGTATTTTAGTTTAGTATTTTAGCCTGTATTTTAGTTTAGCCTGTATTTTAGATGATTATTTTAGCCTGTATTTTAGTTTAGTATTTGAGCTTGTATTTTAGTTTAGTATTTGAGCTTGTATTTTAGTTTAGTATTTTAGCCTGTATTTTAGTTTAGTATTTTAGCCTGTATTTTAGTTTAGTATTTTAGCCTGTATTTTAGTTTAGTATTTTAGCTTGTATTTTAGATTATTATTTTAGCCTGTATTTTAGTTTAGTATTTTAGCCTGTATTTTAGTTTAGAATTTTAGTTTAGTTTTTGAGCTTGTATTTTAGTTTAGAATTTTAGTTTAGTATTTTAGCATGTATTTTAGTTTAGAATTTTAGTTTAGTATTTTAGCTTGTATTTTAGTTTAGTATTTTATCTTGTATTTTAGTTTAGAATTTTAGTTTAGTATTTTAGTTTAGTATTTTAGCTTGTATTTTAGTTTAGAATTTTAGTTTAGTATTTTAGCATGTATTTTAGTTTAGAATTTTAGTTTAGTATTTTAGTTTAGTATTTTAGCTTGTATTTTAGTTTAGAATTTTAGTTTAGTATTTTAGCATGTATTTTAGTTTAGAATTTAGTTTAGTATTTTAGCTTGTATTTTAGTTTAGTATTTGAGCTTGTATTTTAGTTTAGTATTTTAGTTTAGTATTTTAGCCTGTATTTTAGCCTGTATTTTAGATTATTATTTTAGCTTGTATTTTAGTTTAGTATTTGAGCTTGTATTTTAGTTTAGTATTTTAGTTTAGTATTTTAGCCTGTATTTTAGATTATTATTTTAGCTTGTATTTTAGCCTGTATTTTAGTTTAGTATTTTAGCTTAGTATTTTAGCCTGTATTTTAGTTTAGTATTTTAGCTTAGTATTTTAGCCTGTATTTTAGTTTAGTATTTTAGTTTAGTATTTTAGCCTGTATTTTAGATTATTATTTTAGCCTGTATTTTAGTTTAGTATTTTAGTTTAGTATTTTAGCCTGTATTTTAGTTTAGTATTTTAGTTTAGTATTTTAGCCTGTATTTTAGTTTAGTATTTTAGCTTGTATTTTAGATTATTATTTTAGCCTGTATTTTAGTTTAGTATTTTAGTTTAGTATTTTAGCTTGTATTTTAGTTTAGTATTTTAGTTTAGTATTTTAGCTTGTATTTTAGTTTAGTATTTTAGCTTGTATTTTAGATTATTATTTTAGCCTGTATTTTAGTTTAGTATTTTAGCCTGTATTTTAGTTTAGTATTTTAATTTAGTATTTTAGCCTGTATTTTAGATTATTATTTTAGCCTGTATTTTAGTTTAGTATTTTAGCCTGTATTTTAGTTTAGTATTTTAGCCTGTATTTTAGATGATTATTTTAGCCTGTATTTTAGTTTAGTATCTGAGCTTGTATTTTAGTTTAGTATTTGAGCTTGTATTTTAGTTTAGTATTTTAGCCTGTATTTTAGTTTAGTATTTTAGTTTAGTATTTTAGCCTGTATTTTAGTTTAGTATTTTAGCCTGTATTTTAGTTTAGTATTTGAGCTTGTATTTTAGTTTAGTATTTGAGCTTGTATTTTAGTTTAGTATTTTAGCCTGTATTTTAGTTTAGTATTTTAGCCTGTATTTTAGTTTAGTATTTTAGCCTGTATTTTAGATTATTATTTTAGCTTGTATTTTAGTTTAGTATTTTAGTTTAGTATTTTAGCCTGTATTTTAGATTATTATTTTAGCCTGTATTTTAGCCTGTATTTTAGTTTAGTATTTTAGTTTAGTATTTTAGCCTGTATTTTAGATTATTATTTTAGCTTGTATTTTAGCCTGTATTTTAGTTTAGTATTTTAGTTTAGTATTTTAGTTTAGTATTTTAGATTATTATTTTAGCTTGTATTTTAGCCTGTATTTTAGTTTAGTATTTTAGCCTGTATTTTAGTTTAGTATTTTAGCCTGTATTTTAGCCTGTATTTTAGTTTAGTATTTTAGCCTGTATTTTAGCCTGTATTTTAGTTTAGTATTTTAGCCTGTATTTTAGTTTAGTATTTTAGCCTGTATTTTAGTTTAGTATTTTAGCCTGTATTTTAGTTTAGTATTTTAGCCTGTATTTTAGTTTAGTATTTTAGCTTGTATTTTAGATTATTATTTTAGCCTGTATTTTAGTTTAGTATTTTAGCCTGTATTTTAGTTTAGTATTTTAGTTTAGTATTTTAGCCTGTATTTTAGCCTGTATTTTAGCCTGTATTTTAGTTTAGTATTTTAGCCTGTATTTTAGCCTGTATTTTAGTTTAGTATTTTAGTTTAGTATTTTAGCCTGTATTTTAGATTATTATTTTAGCTTGTATTTTAGCCTGTATTTTAGTTTAGTATTTTAGTTTAGTATTTTAGTTTAGTATTTTAGATTATTATTTTAGCTTGTATTTTAGCCTGTATTTTAGTTTAGTATTTTAGCCTGTATTTTAGTTTAGTATTTTAGCCTGTATTTTAGCCTGTATTTTAGTTTAGTATTTTAGCCTGTATTTTAGCCTGTATTTTAGTTTAGTATTTTAGCCTGTATTTTAGTTTAGTATTTTAGCCTGTATTTTAGTTTAGTATTTTAGCCTGTATTTTAGTTTAGTATTTTAGCCTGTATTTTAGTTTAGTATTTTAGCTTGTATTTTAGATTATTATTTTAGCCTGTATTTTAGTTTAGTATTTTAGCCTGTATTTTAGTTTAGTATTTTAGTTTAGTATTTTAGCCTGTATTTTAGATTATTATTTTAGCCTGTATTTTAGTTTAGTATTTTAGCCTGTATTTTAGATTATTATTTTAGCTTGTATTTTAGTTTAGTATTTTAGTTTAGTATTTTAGCCTGTATTTTAGATTATTATTTTAGCCTGTATTTTAGCCTGTATTTTAGTTTAGTATTTTAGTTTAGTATTTTAGCCTGTATTTTAGTTTAGTATTTTAGTTTAGTATTTTAGCTTGTATTTTAGTTTAGTATTTTAGTTTAGTATTTTAGCCTGTATTTTAGATTATTATTTTAGCTTGTATTTTAGCCTGTATTTTAGTTTAGTATTTTAGCCTGTATTTTAGCCTGTATTTTAGCCTGTATTTTAGTTTAGTATTTTAGCCTGTATTTTAGCCTGTATTTTAGTTTAGTATTTTAGTTTAGTATTTTAGCCTGTATTTTAGATTATTATTTTAGCTTGTATTTTAGCCTGTATTTTAGTTTAGTATTTTAGTTTAGTATTTTAGTTTAGTATTTTAGATTATTATTTTAGCTTGTATTTTAGCCTGTATTTTAGTTTAGTATTTTAGCCTGTATTTTAGTTTAGTATTTTAGCCTGTATTTTAGCCTGTATTTTAGTTTAGTATTTTAGCCTGTATTTTAGCCTGTATTTTAGTTTAGTATTTTAGCCTGTATTTTAGTTTAGTATTTTAGCCTGTATTTTAGTTTAGTATTTTAGCCTGTATTTTAGTTTAGTATTTTAGCCTGTATTTTAGTTTAGTATTTTAGCTTGTATTTTAGATTATTATTTTAGCCTGTATTTTAGTTTAGTATTTTAGCCTGTATTTTAGTTTAGTATTTTAGTTTAGTATTTTAGCCTGTATTTTAGATTATTATTTTAGCCTGTATTTTAGTTTAGTATTTTAGCCTGTATTTTAGATTATTATTTTAGCCTGTATTTTAGTTTAGTATTTGAGCTTGTATTTTAGCTTGTATTTTAGCCTGTATTTTAGTTTAGTATTTTAGTTTAGTATTTTAGTTTAGTATTTTAGCTTGTATTTTAGATTATTATTTTAGCTTGTATTTTAGCCTGTATTTTAGTTTAGTATTTTAGCTTGTATTTTAGCTTGTATTTTAGTTTAGTATTTGAGCTTGTATTTTAGTGTAGTATTTTAGTGTAGTATTTTAGCTTGTATTTTAGTTTAGTATTTTAGTGTAGTATTTTAGTTTAGTATTTTAGTGTAGTATTTTAGCTTGTATTTTAGCTTGTATTTTAGTTTAGTATTTGAGCTTGTATTTTAGTGTAGTATTTTAGCCTGTATTTTAGTGTAGTATTTTAGCCTGTATTTTAGCCTGTATTTTAGCCTGTATTTTAGTTTAGTATTTGAGCTTGTATTTTAGCTTGTATTTTAGCTTGTATTTTAGTTTAGTATTTTAGTTTAGTATTTGAGCTTGTATTTTAGCTAGTATTTTCGTTTAGTTTTTTAGCTTGTATTTTAGCCTGTATTTTAGCCTGTATTTTAGTTTAGTATTTTAGTTTAGTATTTGAGCTTGTATTTTAGTTTAGAATTTTAGTTTAGTATTTTAGCATGTATTTTAGTTTAGAATTTTAGTTTAGTATTTTAGCTTGTATTTTATTTTAGTATTTTATCTTGTATTTTAGTTTAGAATTTTAGTTTAGTATTTTAGTTTAGTATTTTAGCTTGTATTTTAGTTTAGAATTTTAGTTTAGTATTTTAGCATGTATTTTAGTTTAGAATTTTAGTTTAGTATTTTAGTTTAGTATTTTAGCTTGTATTTTAGTTTAGAATTTTAGTTTAGTATTTTAGCATGTATTTTAGTTTAGAATTTTAGTTTAGTATTTTAGCTTGTATTTTAGTTTAGTATTTGAGCTTGTATTTTAGTTTAGTATTTTAGTTTAGTATTTTAGCCTGTATTTTAGCCTGTATTTTAGATTATTATTTTAGCTTGTATTTTAGTTTAGTATTTGAGCTTGTATTTTAGTTTAGTATTTTAGTTTAGTATTTTAGCCTGTATTTTAGATTATTATTTTAGCTTGTATTTTAGCCTGTATTTTAGTTTAGTATTTTAGCTTAGTATTTTAGCCTGTATTTTAGTTTAGTATTTTAGCTTAGTATTTTAGCCTGTATTTTAGTTTAGTATTTTAGCTTAGTATTTTAGCCTGTATTTTAGTTTAGTATTTTAGTTTAGTATTTTAGCCTGTATTTTAGATTATTATTTTAGCCTGTATTTTAGTTTAGTATTTTAGTTGAGTATTTTAGCCTGTATTTTAGTTTAGTATTTTAGTTTAGTATTTTAGCCTGTATTTTAGTTTAGTATTTTAGCTTGTATTTTAGAATATTATTTTAGCCTGTATTTTAGTTTAGTATTTTAGTTTAGTATTTTAGCTTGTATTTTAGTTTAGTATTTTAGTTTAGTATTTTAGCTTGTATTTTAGTTTAGTATTTTAGATTATTATTTTAGCCTGTATTTTAGTTTAGTATTTTAGCCTGTATTTTAGTTTAGTATTTTAGTTTAGTATTTTAGCCTGTATTTTAGATTATTATTTTAGCCTGTATTTTAGTTTAGTATTTTAGCCTGTATTTTAGTTTAGCCTGTATTTTAGATGATTATTTTAGCCTGTATTTTAGTTTAGTATTTGAGCTTGTATTTTAGTTTAGTATTTGAGCTTGTATTTTAGTTTAGTATTTTAGCCTGTATTTTAGTTTAGTATTTTAGCCTGTATTTTAGTTTAGTATTTTAGCCTGTATTTTAGATTATTATTTTAGCTTGTATTTTAGTTTAGTATTTTAGTTTAGTATTTTAGCCTGTATTTTAGATTATTATTTTAGCCTGTATTTTAGTTTAGTATTTTAGTTTAGTATTTTAGCCTGTATTTTAGTTTAGTATTTTAGCCTGTATTTTAGTTTAGTATTTTAGTTTAGTATTTTAGCTTGTATTTTAGTTTAGTATTTTAGTTTAGTATTTTAGCCTGTATTTTAGCCTGTATTTTAGTTTAGTATTTTAGCCTGTATTTTAGCCTGTATTTTAGTTTAGTATTTTAGTTTAGTATTTTAGCCTGTATTTTAGATTATTATTTTAGCTTGTATTTTAGCCTGTATTTTAGTTTAGTATTTTAGTTTAGTATTTTAGTTTAGTATTTTAGCCTGTATTTTAGATTATTATTTTAGCTTGTATTTTAGCCTGTATTTTAGTTTAGTATTTTAGCCTGTATTTTAGTTTTAGCCTGTATTTTAGCCTGTATTTTAGTTTAGTATTTTAGCCTGTATTTTAGTTTAGTATTTTAGTTTAGTATTTTAGATTATTATTTTAGCCTGTATTTTAGTTTAGTATTTTAGCCTGTATTTTAGTTTAGTATTTTAGCCTGTATTTTAGTTTAGTATTTTAGTTTAGTATTTTAGCCTGTATTTTAGATTATTATTTTAGCCTGTATTTTAGTTTAGTATTTTAGCCTGTATTTTAGATTATTATTTTAGCCTGTATTTTAGTTTAGTATTTTAGCCTGTATTTTAGTTTAGTATTTTAGTTTAGTATTTTAGCCTGTATTTTAGATTATTATTTTAGCCTGTATTTTAGTTTAGTATTTTAGCCTGTATTTTAGATTATTATTTTAGCCTGTATTTTAGTTTAGTATTTTAGCCTGTATTTCAGTTTAGTATTTTAGCCTGTATTTTAGTTTAGTATTTTAGCCTGTATTTTAGTTTAGTATTTGAGCTTGTATTTTAGCTTGTATTTTAGCCTGTATTTTAGCCTGTATTTTAGTTTAGTATTTTAGTTTAGTATTTTAGCTTGTATTTTAGATTATTATTTTAGCCTGTATTTTAGTTTAGTATTTTAGCCTGTATTTTAGTTTAGTATTTTAGTTTAGTATTTTAGTTTAGTATTTTAGCTTGTATTTTAGTTTAGTATTTGAGCCTGTATTTTAGTTTAGTATTTGAGCTTGTATTTTAGCTTGTATTTTAGCCTGTATTTTAGTTTAGTATTTTAGTTTAGTATTTTAGTTTAGTATTTTAGCTTGTATTTTAGATTATTATTTTAGCTTGTATTTTAGCCTGTATTTTAGATTAGTATTTGAGCTTGTATTTTAGTGTAGTATTTTAGTGTAGTATTTTAGCTTGTATTTTAGTTTAGTATTTTAGTGTAGTATTTTAGTTTAGTATTTTAGTGTAGTATTTTAGCTTGTATTTTAGCTTGTATTTTAGTTTAGTATTTGAGCTTGTTTTTTAGTGTAGTATTTTAGCCTGTATTTTAGCCTGTATTTTAGTTTAGTATTTGAGCTTGTATTTTAGCTTGTATTTTAGTTTAGTATTTTAGTTTAGTATTTGAGCTTGTATTTTAGCTAGTATTTTCGTTTAGTTTTTTAGCTTGTATTTTAGCCTGTATTTTAGCCTGTATTTTAGTTTAGTATTTTAGTTTAGTATTTGAGCTTGTATTTTAGCTTGTATTTTAGTTTAGTATTTGAGCTTGTATTTTAGCCTGTATTTTAGCCTGTATTTTAGATTGTATTTGAGCTTGTATTTTAGTTTAGTATTTGAGCTTGTATTTTAGCTTGTATTTTAGTTTAGTATTTGAGCTTGTATTTTAGCCTGTATTTTAGCCTGTATTTTAGATTGTATTTTAGCCTGTATTTTAGATTGTATTTGAGCTTGTATTTTAGTTTAGTATTTGAGCTTGTATTTTAGCTTGTATTTTAGTTTAGTATTTTAGCCTGTATTTTAGTTTAGTATTTTAGCTAGTATTTTAGCCTGTATTTTAGCTAGTATTTTAGCCTGTATTTTAGCTAGTATTTTAGCCTGTATTTTAGCTTGTATTTTAGCCTGTATTTTAGCTAGTATTTTAGCCTGTATTTTAGCTTGTATTTTAGCCTGTATTTTAGCCTGTATTTTAGCTAGTATTTTAGCCTGTATTTTAGCTTGTATTTTAGCTAGTATTTTAGCCTGTATTTTAGCCTGTATTTTAGCCTGTATTTTAGCCTGTATTTTAGCCTGTATTTTAGCTAGTATTTTAGCTAGTATTTTAGCCTGTATTTTAGTTTAGTATTTTAGCCTGTATTTTAGCCTGTATTTTAGCTAGTATTTTAGCTAGTATTTTAGCCTGTATTTTAGCTAGTATTTTAGCCTGTATTTTAGCTAGTATTTTAGCTAGTATTTTAGCCTGTATTTTAGCTAGTATTTTAGCTAGTATTTTAGCCTGTATTTTAGCTAGTATTTTAGCCTGTATTTTAGCTTGTATTTTAGTATTTTAGTATTTTAGCCTGTATTTTAGTATTTTTAGTTTAGTATTTTAGCCTGTATTTTAGTTTAGTATTTTAGCCTGTATTTTAGCCTGTATTTTAGCTAGTATTTTAGCTAGTATTTTAGCCTGTATTTTAGCTAGTATTTTAGCCTGTATTTTAGCCTGTATTTTAGATTATTATTTTAGCCTGTATTTTAGCTAGTATTTTAGCTAGTATTTTAGCCTGTATTTTAGCTTGTATTTTAGCCTGTATTTTAGCCTGTATTTTAGCTTGTATTTTAGCCTGTATTTTAGCTAGTATTTTTGTAAAATCCTATTTGATTGTGTATATGTAATATGTTGGAGGTGTTGGTCCATTCAACAGATGATCAGGTCTATGTATTTATATATATAATTATCCAACTTATATTGATCAGGTCTATATAATTATCCAACTTATATTGGGAGAAGAAAGCAAACACTCTTTGTTTAAATATTTAGATTATCCCTCAGTAATACAATTGTAGGCAGAAGTTGGTACAGAGTTCAGTATATGACTGGTGAGAGCGAAGACATTCTGTAACTCATATAGCCTCCCCAGTCCCCCTTGCAGAAGTTGGTACAGAGTTCAGTATATGACTGGTGAGAGCGAAGACATTCTGTAACTCATATAGCCTCCCCAGTCCCCCTTGCATGACTTTTCCTGGCAACAACATTTTAATAAATATAACCTCTCCATGACAGCAGCAACCATCTTGTCAGCAATTAAAAGCTCGGAAGTGGGTTTGACCAAAACTTGACCTTTCATCACAAGTATAGGGTCATAACAAGGTGAACGAGTCTAAGCATCTTCTGACTGGAGGCTGTTTTCATCAGGCCTGCGGCAGCCTTGTGTTCTCAGGGGAACTGTTGTGTTCGCAGAAACTCAGCCACGGTTTCCGCCTTCTGATAGTGTCTGAAGGGGACAACACTCAAAGCAGATGTTACCACACACCCACATCCTTACAGTTTATCATACCACAATTTATTAACCCTTTAAAAGGTATGAGGTTTAACACCTTCAGAGGATATGTCCGGATGTCATGCACAATATTTTTATGCTGTACGTTGTTTTAAAAAACATATACAACTTTAATAACAAACCAAAACATTAGCATTAGTTCAATCGTCTTGGGGTAACAGTTGGAATAATGGGGCAATTCATAGTACAGTGCATTTCTCATCCCTGGATTGATGTCCTTTTTCTAAACTATATCTCACGCTGGCTCCACAGTGTCTTAATCTATACAGGAAGCCTGTCTGACCCTAGTGCAGCTGTAAGCAAGTGGGTCGGATCTGTTGGCTAACAATAGGCCTACATAGTATATTTTCTCAACAAATACAATGCTTATGCTCTTGACTGAGGTCCGTATCAGGATCTTGATATGCGTTTTGATATACATTGTCTGATTATTTGAGTTTTGAGGACATGCTCAATACTTTGTTATATATTAAATCCATATAATTCATAAAGGTGCAAACCGCAAGCTACAAGCGCTGTAACTGGTAGCCTAGCAACAAGAACCACTTTTTTTTCTGCTGCAGAATTCAAACCGTCATTTTTTTTATTTGGGCGCCACAAATGAGTGTAAATGCTGTCAGAAAAGACCTCAAAGCAGTTAAACTTTATCTTATTAACTCGAATCAATAACGTTAGCTAATTTGGCCAGTAGCCAGCAGGTCTGACTTAGCTAGCTAGGCTTGATAGGGTGACTTCAGGCTGTTGTGAGAGTCCAGCTTGCTCAGCGAGTACCGCTTCCCCCTGATTCAGCTTATACAGAGACTCAAACTCGGGACCTCTGCTTCAAAAACACACGTGACCGTCCTCCTGTACCATCCCATCACGCCGTTAAAAAAGGCTTCTTCAATAGCGCAAGGGGTCACACTTCAGGCTGAGGAGTGAGTTTCACAGATCCCAATCTGCTACACTAATAAGTCTGCAAAATCCAGCAAGGTTAATCATCAAAAGAGAGTGGTTTGGTGACCCAGGCTTATGTGATGAGAAACTAAAGATTGCTTTCTTTCAAGTACTCATTATAAGGCTAACGTGACTGGGTTAAGACTTTGTTAACCAATGCCTAGGCTTTAGCTCAGTAGGCTATGTTACTTTGATTGGTCTCTTCGAGGATGAGGTCAAAGGGGGGTGAAGTGTAACACAGGTGGTCCGGGGACCACATTTGCGTGATAACTAACATTTCAAAGACAAGTTACATTGTCTGGCGCACAGGATTGGGTTATAAACCCATCAGTCAAACTAACATGTCTTAAGGTCTCAGGCAATAAGTTTGCTCATCAATAATGCATAGATCACCAAACTACAGATCCTTCTGCTTCTGTTTGCCACAGAAAGTGTTGTTGTGCAGTGGGCCTGAGTTCAAATGCAGTCAGCTATATTGGTGCTATGATGGAGTATGAGGTCAAAAGTATGTATAAGGTCAAAATGTAACCTTGCTGGAGACTTGTTAGCTTCCTGTAGTCATTCGGATGGGCTTCAGCTAAGTGGGCTAAAACAGTCTTCTGACATGCAGGAGACCCGGTTCGCACCCAGTAAGTCACAAGAGCAAGAAAAGGTATTTAACTATATTGTAATGCGGGCCAAAATGCTGTTTTTTCCCCCTCTCCTTCTAATGTGTCCATAGAGGGGAACAGAAGGCACCACCATGTTCCAGAGAAACTTTGCTTTCAAGAATGGGGTCATAATCATAGCTTATAGCCCAAACAGTTAAAATGCTAATTCGTATAAAGAACATACATTCAACATGCTACATTGGCTTCAGAAAACACCAGAAACCTGCTTAACATAGTGTTTGATTCCTCTGTTCTCTTTTACCATTTCTTGCCGGCAAGGTACAGTACCAAGATGTTGTCTCTGGTTTTGAATCTGAAATTGAAGAACTGAATCTAGACGCGTCTGAGAAGTGGAATATATTCAACTTTGGTAAACTTGAAATGATGGTTTTTAACTTGATACACAGACAATGAATGCAATAGTTACCCTATTGAAACTGAATATATAAAGAACAGTAAAGGGGCCTCCTGATGTGGCGCAGCAGTCTAAGAGGCGTCACTACAGACCCGGGTTCGATCCCACGCTGGGTTGCAGCTAGCCGCGACTGGGAGATCGCACATGAGGCAGCGCACTATTGGCCCAGCGTCTTACATTTACATTACATTTAAGTCATTTAGCAGATGCTCTTATCCAGAGCGACTTACGGTTTAGGGGAAGGATTGGCCGGCTGGGATGTCCTTGTCCCATCGCGCTCTAGAGCATCCTGTGGCGGGCCGGGCGCTGACTTCGGTCGCAAGCTGTACAGTGTTTCATCCGAAATATTGGTGCGGCTGACTTCTGGGTTAAGTAAGCAGTGTAACAAGAAGCAGTGCGGCTTGGCAGGGCCGTGTCTCGACCTTCGCTTCGTTGCAGCGACTAGACTGTAACTACCACTTGGATATCCACGAAAAAGGGGAGGTTAGCATTTTTTTTGGGGGGGGGGGGGGGGTAACTTTCTCACTCATAATTATTCACAATTCAGGATTATTTGTAATCATGGTAGCATCCACATTACTGTAGCATTTGTCATTGTCCCAATACTTTTGGCGCTCATGGTAAGTCTAAATAAACAAAAGACTCCAGTGATAACTAACTTTTTCATTTGAAAACTGCTGTTCAGATCTTCGATTTAAAGGCTTAATCTGTAATATGTGCATCACCAATTTGGACTTTGTAATAAAGTATACAGCCATTGATTCCTGAGGAGTAAAACCTCATGAGCTTAGTTCAACTGCCTAACTCCATCAGAACCCAACATATAATATTGATTTGCTCCATAGTTTGTAAATCATGTAATTGTAAACAACACTGTATAGCCTCAAAACATATACTGAACAAAAATAAAAACATGTGTTGGTCCCATGTTTCATGAGCCGAAATAAAGATCCCAGAAATGTTCCATACGCACAAAACGCTTATTTTCCTCAAATGTTAATGCACAAATTTGTTTACATCCTTTTTAGTCAGCATTTCTCCTTTGCCAAGATAATCCATCCACCTGACAGGTGTGGCATATCAAGAAGCTGATTAAACAGCATGATCATTACACAGGTACACCTTGTGCTGGGGACAATAAAAGGCCACTCTAAGATGTGCAGTTTTGTCACACAAAACAATGCCACAGATGTTCATTTCTCTCCCATAAGCCTCCTCCAACGTTGTTTTAGAGAATTTGGCAGTACATCTAATCGGCCTCACCACTGCAGACCACGTGTAATCACGGCCAGCCCAGGACCTCCACATCAGGCTTCTTCACCTGCGGGATCGTCTGAGACCAGCCACCAGGAAAGCTGATGAAACTGAGAAATATTTCTGTCTGTTAAAAAGTTTGTTTGACACTATTTAATTCCAGTACACCAGAGGACACTTTGGAAATACATGGAGGACAAAGACATGGGTGTTCGGAAATGTTGGCAATCCGGTGCAACTCCAGTCGTCACAATCCCTCGGCTTGTGAAGAGGAGGAACAAGGGGACCCTGGTTGCTGTCATCAAGAAGCATGTGAAGCGTTAGATTATTTTAGTCAGTGACAAGTGGAGAGAGCCTTTGCAGGTTTCTCAAAGGAGGATTACAGGTTAACCACAGCCAGAATTATGTAGACCCACTTACAGGTCTGCACACTCAGAATATTGACAGGGCGTGGCAGATTTACAAGAAGGAAGTGTGGCATGGAAACCGGTCAAAGAAGTCCCTAAAGAGGAAGCTCTGCTTCATAGAGTGGATATACGTTGAGACACAAACATGGAGTCCTTGGTAGACTTTTCAAGGACATAAGGAATGTGAAAAACTGAGGTTGTGGTGGTTTTGACCATTTGAAACGCAAAAGTTGTGCATCACCCATGTGCAGCACACACCACACATATACACAAACACTCTATGGGTCACCATAAACGCACCGTTCTTATACTGGTCGTTCAGTACAGTTTCCTTTTAATTATACATTGCACACTACTCTGTCGAACTGAACACACCTCTGGCAACGTTATGGTGGGTGATATTCAAGTAAAGGTCACAGAGATGAAGAGAAAGGGGGAGCTACTTCCCCCTTCAACTAAGATGAGGACAAACATGTTTTCCTTGTTGCAGGAAGATGGTACTTTGTTACATTTGATAGAACCGGCTCAAAAAAAGAAAAATGTACATGAGTTTTTCCCCAAATTGAATTCAACTTCCCTGGTGCTGCAATGTCTCTCTCTTTCACTCACTCTCCTCGAGCAATGTCCCAACATGCACTGGCAGCCTTTAGCAATTAGGCCAAAAATGTTGATAGACAATGTTGTGAATTTTGTTCATTAAAACATTGAGTTTAACATCATGCTTCTGATGCGTTTCTTCATCACCAACAGGAAAGAGACACGTTTAAGCTTAGTGGTTGTTTGTTAGCTTCCCTCTTGATTTATTTCCCAGTGTTCCAGTGTCTAAAGGTCATTTCAGTCATTTCAACATCAGTTGCACATTTGGATGTGTTGGTTGATTATTGCATATTAACTTAATCACTTTATTTCCATAGTCCCAATGCATGTCTACAGAGAGTTACTAGAGTGTTGGTAATTGCACAATTACAACATGCCCATCAGTTGATATATATTTGAATGTGAAGTAGATAGTTGAAGGTCTATGCTATACAGACTAAGCTCAACTTGTGTTTTCACTTGATTTAGACAGTCCCAAAGCGTATCTACAAATAGTTACTAGAATGCTGTTAAAGGGATAGTTCACCCAAATTACACAATTCCGTTGGCTTCCTTACCCTGTAAACCAGTGGTATTCAACTATTTTCAGCAGGGACCCCATTTTCTACTAGAATTTCTGGGAACCAAAAAAAACCAGTATATGCATTTACTCAATAAAATTGTATTTTTTAAAAATATTTGTTTTTTATCAGTAACGTTTTTACACGTTGTATAAAACATTAAGAAAACTAATATTCAGTTGCATTCCCCCTTTTCCCATCAGATGAGCCTCAGTTCATCAGGGCGTCAAGTTGGAGTCAACTCTACAAGGTGTCGAAGGCGTTCCACAGGGATGCTGGCTCATGTTGACTCCAATGTTGTGTCAAGTTGGCTGGATGCTCTTTTGGTCCATTCTAAATACACACGGGAAACTGTTGAGCGTAAGAAAACGAGACACGAAACCAGTGTGCCTGGCACCTACTACCATACCCTGTTCAAAGGCACCTACTACCACACCCTGTTCAAAGGCACCTACTACCATACCCTGTTCAAAGGCACCTACTACCATACCCTGTTCAAAGGCACCTACTACCATACCCTGTTCAAAGGCACCTACTACCATACCCTGTTCAAAGGCACCTACTACCATACCCTGTTCAAAGGCACCTACTACCATACCCTGTTCAAAGGCACCTACTACCATACCCTGTTCAAAGGCACCTACTACCATACCCTGTTCAAAGGCACCTACTACCATACCCTGTTCAAAGGCACCTACTACCATACCCTGTTCAAAGGCACCTACTACCATACCCTGTTCAAAGGCACCTACTACCATACCCTGTTCAAAGGCACCTACTACCATACCCTGTTCAAAGGCACCTACTACCATACCCTGTTCAAAGGCACCTACTACCATACCCTGTTCAAAGGCACCTACTACCATACCCTGTTCAAAGGCACCTACTACCATACCCTGTTCAAAGGCACCTACTACCATACCCTGTTCAAAGGCGACTACTACCATACCCTGTTCAAAGGCACCTACTACCATACCCTGTTCAAAGGCACCTACTACCATACCCTGTTCAAAGGCACCTACTACCATACCCTGTTCAAAGGCACCTACTACCATACCCTGTTCAAAGGCACCTACTACCATACCCTGTTCAAAGGCACCTACTACCATACCCTGTTCAAAGGCACCTACTACCATACCCTGTTCAAAGGCACCTACTACCATACCCTGTTCAAAGGCACCTACTACCATACCCTGTTCAAAGGCACCTACTACCATACCCTGTTCAAAGGCACCTACTACCATACCCTGTTCAAAGGCATCTACTACCATACCCTGTTCAAAGGCACCTACTACCATACCCTGTTCAAAGGCACCTACTACCATACCCTGTTCAAAGGCACCTACTACCATACCCTGTTCAAAGGCACTTTTGTCTTGCCTATTCACCCTCTGAATGGCACACATACACAATCCATGTTTCAATTGTCGCAAGGCTTAAAAATCCTTCTTTAACCTGTTTTCTCCCATTCATCTACACTCATTGAAGTGACATCAATAAGGGATCCTAGACTGGCCAAGTGATTCCAAGTGAAATCTATGTTATGTAAAGTGCAGGTGTTCTTAATGTTTTGTACACTCAATGTATATTGTCCCATAGAATAAACTGTACTCTTAATTTTTGCAATTCCTTGTGGTGACCCCACTGCAAATCCGACTTTGAATACCTCTGCTGTAAGCAGTCTATGGACAAGGTATGACAGCAATCCGTGCCTCGGTTTAGTTTCTCTGACACTGTTTCCACATGCTAATGTTTTAGCATTTGTGGCTCAAATCCCATTCAAGTCACTGGAACGATATTGGATTTCGCGCATCGTGTCCAAATCATACGAAAGTAAATCGACTGTGAAGCTCAACAACGTCACTGAGATAATTTGAACATTATGCGTGAAAAAATGCTAGTATCGGTGCCATGCCTTGAATGGTATTTGTGCTATAAAGGTTAAAGCATTAGCATGTGGAAACAGTGCCGCTAAGGAAACTAAACCAAAGCACGGATTGCTGTCCATATACGGCTTACAATGAAAGGAAACCAATATGTAACTGATATGCAGTTGAAATGCTGCTGATAGTCTACAGATGGTTTGTTGATATCCAGATAAAGTGTTATCGAATAGATCAACTAAGTGGAAGTGGGAGGAGAATAATAGGTTTGGGAAACTCTAACCCTTTGATGTTTGCAGATCTGTAAGAAGGTAACAATATGGTAGAAGTCCTACCACTACACCGTCTGCTTATACTTATCCAGACAATTCAGATCTGCAAGCATAGAAGGGTTATAGGGTCAGGGGGATGGATAGAATTAGAATAGGTTGTCTCTCAAGTCTTTTGTATGCATCACATGTTCTCCTAGAAAGTGTTTCCCAAGTTGTTAATTCAGCAGTAACACAACTACATTTATGACTACACAGAAATGACCTTCTGTTTGTGTGTCTCCTCAGTTCTATCCTCAGCCCTTGACCTGGTGGACCTGAGCGAGCCCAGTGAACGCAGTAGCAGGAAGGTCAGCGTCAGGGAGCGTCCGAGCCCCTCGGGGCCCCGTAAGGGAAATTCTAAAAACAGCCCACGGAGAGGGAATAGACGAGATGAGACAGAGCTCATTCAGGTGGAGTTGGAGCGCGCATCGAGCGCTCGCACCCCACGAGCCCCCGAGAGGGTATCCCTAGAGTCAGGTATTGACTGCACAATGTGTGTGTTTGGATTGAGGGGGGGTGGGTGAATGTTTTGTGCATGGGGGGGTTGTGTGTTTGAGTGTTACAACATGCAGTTGTCTTCATACTGTGTACCTACAGCAGTATCATTAGACATTCATATTAGGAGGACACTTACAGTGCTTTCAGAATTTTGTTGTTACAAAGTGGGATTTAAATGGAAGTATTTGATCCCCTGCTGATTTTGTACGTTTGCCCACTGACAAAGAAATGGTTAGACTATAATTTTAACGGTTTATTTGAACAGTGAGAGACAGAATAACAACAACAAAATCCACGTCAAACATGTTATAAATTGATTTGCATCTTAATGAGGGAAATAGGTATTTGACCCCTCTGCAAAACATGACTTAGTACTTGGTGGCAAAACCCTTGTTGGCAATCAGAGGTCAGACATTTCTTGTAGTTGGCCACCAGGTTTGCAAACATCTCAGGAGGGATTTTGTCCCATTCCTCTTAGCAGATCTTCTCCAAGTCATTAAGGTTTTGAGGCTGATGTTTGGCAACTCGAACCATCAGCTCCCTCCACAGATTTTCTATGGGATTAAGGTCTGGAGACTGGCTAGGCCACTCCAGGACCTTAATGTGCTTCTTCTTGAGCCACTCCTTTGTTGCCTTGGCCGTGTGTTTTGGGTGATTGTCATGCTGGAATACCCATCCACGACCCATTTTCAATGCCCTGGCTGAGGGAAGGAGGTTCTCACCCAAGATTTGACGGTACATGGCCCCGTCCATCGTCCCCTTGATGCGGTGAAGTTGTCCTGTCCCCTTAGCAGAAAAACACCCTCAAAGCATAATGTTTCCACTTCCATGTTTGACGGTGGGGATGGTGTTCTTGGGAATATAGACTCATCATTTCTTAGTCAGTGGGCAAACATACAAAATGAGCAGGGGATCAAATACTTTTTTCCCTCACTGTACATAAAAAACTCTAATGTAAAACTGTTAGTCACCTTTAGCAGCGATTACAGCTATGAGTCTTTCTGGATAAGTCTCTAATCTCTTTCCCCCTAAGAAAAAATAAAGGCTCCAAGAGATTTACACAACAGAATTGTACAATATTTGTCAGTTGGAGAGCCTATCATTCAGAGGTATTCAGAGGTCAAGACTGCAGGTGCTGGGGGAAGAGAGGGAGAGAAAAGAGCGCAAGAGCTGTTTGAGATAGCAGGTCCGGGACAAGGTAGCATGACCGGTGAACAGGTCAGGGTTCCATAGCCGCAGGCAGAACAGCAGAAACTAGATCAGCAGCACGAACAGGTGGACTGGGGATGAGGACAGCCACAAGTCGTCCTGAGGTATGGTCCTAAGGCCGAGTATAGCCCATGAAGATCTCCCCACCGCACTTGCCCGAGGAAAGGAAAAATGGGAGAGAGCAAGCAAGCCAGTGACTCAGCCACCCTAATAGGGTCAAAGGCAGAGAATCCAAGTGGAAAGAAGGGAGCCGGCTAGGCAGAGACAGCAAGGGTGGTTCGTTGCTCCAGTGCCTTGTTGTTTACCTTCGCACCCCTGGGTCAGAAGAGATGAGTCTTGAGTAAAGACTTTCACATGGACCGGCCGACCAAAAACTGAGCTCTTTAGGAGAAAGCTCTGCATCCAGTTGTTTGCTTAGAAGGCCTGCTTCTTGTGAACGTAGCGTAGGTATGTACGGCAGGGAACAAATCGGTGAGATAGGTACAGTAGGAGTAAGTCCATGTAATGCTTTGTAGGTTAGCAGTAAAACCTTGAAATCAGCCCTAGCCTTAACAGGAAGCCAGTGTAGAGAGGAGAGGAAGAAGAGAGGAAGCCAGGCTAGCACTGGAGTAATATGATCAAATGTATTGGTTCTAGTCAAAATTCTAGTAACTGTATTTAACACTAGCTGAAGTTTATTTAGTGCCTTATCTGGGTAGCCAGAGAGTAGAGCATTGCAGTAGTCTAATCTTAAAGTGACAAATCATTGATTAGCTTTTCTGTACCATTTTTTGACAAAATATTTCAGGTTTGTGCAATGTTACGAAGATGGAAAAAGCCTGCTCTTGAAATATTTTTGATGTGTTTATTTCTTTTTACCATAAAAAAACTCCCTAGTCTTTGTTGATGACAAGCATACCCATAACATGATTCAGCCACCACCATGCTTGAAAATATGAGTGGTACTCAGTGATGTGTTGTGTTGGATTTTCCCCAAACATAACACTTTGTATACAGAACATAAAGTGAATTTCTTTCCACATGTTTTACATTTTTACATTTTATTATGTAGAGGCTTCTTTCTTTTCACTCTGTGGAGTAACAACAGTGTTGTCGATCCATCCTCAGTTTTCTCCTTATCACGGCCATTAAACTCTATACATTGGCCTCATGGTGAAATCCTTGAATGGTTTCCTTCCTCTAGGGCAACTTAGTTAGGAAAGACGCCTGTATCTTTGTAGTGACTGGGAGTATTGATACACCATCCAAAGTGTAATTAATAACTTCACCATGCTCAAAGGGATATTCAATGTCTTTGCGAGGCATTGGAAAACCTCCCTGGTCTTTGTGGTTGAATCTGTGTTTGAAATGTACTGTTTGACTGAAGGACCTTACAGATAATTGTACGTGTGGGGTACAGAGATGAGGTATTTGTTTAAGAATCATGTTAAACCCTGTTATTGTCCAGGCAACTTATGTTAATTGTTAAGCAAATGTTTACTCCTGAACTTATTTTGGCTTGCCATAACAAAGGGGTTGGATACTTATTGACTCAAGGCATTTTAGCTTTTCATTTTTAATGTGCTCAATTTTCAATTCAGACTGTGTAACAACAAAATGTGGAAACAGTCTAGGGGTGTCAATACTTTCTGAAGGCACGGAATGTGTTTAATAATAATAATGTGCTTTTCATGAGAAGGATACAAAAGGCATAACAATCTCTTCACTCCATTCCTATTACTGTTTTGGCTTAAATCCAAATCACTGCTCAGAGCTACTTTAAAATAAAACAGATTAAGGTTTCACTGGATTGACAAATTTCTTTCATGTAGAAATGTCAGTTTGCCAGTAAGTAATAAATTGGTCAATTGACCAGTGCAAAGCCTCAAGCCACACAGCTATCCTATTTTCTACATCATCATGGTACTGTCATTTGATTTATTCAGTGACATGATTAAATGCTGCTGCTGATTGATTGTAAATCTCTGTCCTTAGCCTAATGTCTTATTTAGTTGTCTCTATAACCACGTTTCCATCCTCAGTTTTAAAGTCAATCAGTAAAGTCAATCAGTATAAAAAATAAAATCATGACAGCTATGATGGAAACAGGTAGCTTCGGTAAAATTGTATAAATATTGACAGATCATTTGTTCATTCGACGTGGTGGGATGTGGTGGGAAATAAATTATGCAAGAAATGGAGTTGGAAACGCCTTTATGTGCAAATATTGATATAATAACCATCATATGGAAATAAACTTTGAGTCACCCAATGATATGATGTGTGTGGTCCTCCTACTACGACTTGGGAAACCATGTAGTTCATTAGGCTACAGATGAAATAATTTACGATGAACTTCACAGGGTGGTGAAAGTGCACAGTGATCTTGATGCTCCTTTCTAATAAATATCGAGGGCCTTATTCTGGTGACATGATGATTGATGCTTGACTGCCACTTGACAAATAAAAAATATTATTGCTCTTATCCATAATAATCATCATCAGGGACTAGCCTACTTGCACTGTATCTGCGTGCTGTTGGCTATAGCGCAAGTGCCAAGACTAGAATCGGCACATTTGCTATTTTAACGCAACAGTTTGAGACAAAACTATCAGTAGAGTTAAACACATTGAACTTTATTTGGTACATGAAAACATAAGCAAAGAATTACATTTTGTGTGCTCTATGTCATCACACACTGACTTGTATCCGCAACAAGTATGTTTGGTGGGAAACACACCACTGGGGTGAAAATGAATGTAAACCTAGCTACTGACACTGACTGACCTAGGGGCAATTAAAAATCCTTGTGATTTTCTGGATTTTTTTTTCTCATTTTTCTGTCATAGTTGAAGTCCTTGATGAAAATTACAGGCCTCTCATCTTTTAAGTGGGATAACTTGCACAATTGGTGGCTGACTAAATACTTTTTTGCCCCACTGTATGTGATTTACTTGGAATATGCTCTAGTATGGTTTGTGTGAAAATTTGCACCACTGTTATGTTCCTATTGTTGGAAAGCACTATGCTAACAGTACTTTGTGGATAGCATGATTTATTCAGTGACATGATTAAACAGTTCTATGTTCTTGTCCATGTTGTTGGATAGCATTATGCTAACAGTTCTATGTTTCTGTCTATATCTTGTGGATAGCATTATGCTAACAGTTCTATGTTCTTGTCCATGTTGTTGGATAGCATTATGCTAACAGTTCTATGTTTCTGTCTATATCTTGTGGAAAGCATTATGCTAACAGTTCTATGTTTCTGTCTATATCTTGTGGATAGCATTTTGCTAACAGTTCTATGTTCTTGTCCATGTTGTTGGATAACATTTTGCTAACAGTTCTGCACCCTTTATTCCTTCTGCTCAGTCAGTTCCTCTTCTCCTTTGGAGAAATGGGAGGAAGTGAATCTTCACCCTGAAGGTGCCCTGAATGACAGCAGGAAGAGACGATACGAAAATAAGTGCACCTCACACCACTCCTCCAGTGAATTAATATGGTAAAGACATTTTTATAAGCCTGTAAAAGGCTTTATTTATTTATTATTTAACCTTTTATTTAGCTAGGCAAGTCAGTTAAGAACAAATTCTTATTTACATTGACGGCCTACCATGGCTATACTTTCCACCTTGTCCACTTTAAACGTCAAGCCTTAACGTGTTAGAAATAGAGTTCAATCAATTATGTGTTATAAGTTACAGGAAACAAAACATAAAAAATTAAATATTACTAGAAATATAAATAGTGGTTGTGAACAGATTTTTTGTATTATTTTGTTGTACAACTGTAGTGTTAGAGTATATTGTAGGAGTATACCGTTCCTTTCGATACCAGAAATGTTTACCCTTCTTTCTCCCCCAGGTCAGCAGAGTTTAAAACAAATCCATCTGTGAAAAACTCATTTGAAGTCAATAGCATTGATGACGAGGACCACATATCAGCACTAAAGGTCTACAGAACCTCCATTAACATGTATACTAATAGAAAATGATGTGATGTTATGGTATCTTCCTTGAAAATAACCATATACAGGTCAAGTTTCACCACAAAGTGTGAGGATGTATCGAAAGCAATTTGAAATGATGTATTGGTGTCTCCATTGCCTTCTGGGATTATAAGTGTGACCATCACACAGTTAAAGGTGAGGGTGTTTTTGCTGATCTTGCATTTCTGTGTGTGTGTGCGTGTGTGTGTGTGTACGTACACATTTCTGTGTCCTACAGGACCCAGTACCTCGACAAGTGCGGCCCAGTCTCCGTCACCTCTCGGGCAGACATCATTCCCAGGAGGAGGAGTTTGTAAGGGCAAAGGCTGCTGTAGAGGTGAGAGATTAATACACACACACATAATAAAAAGATACTTGTTTGCTGGAAGTAGTAGGTAATGGCTAAAACTTTAAAAACATCCTACATCCTTCTGTTATCTACAAGTTTCCACATGCACAAGATACAACAGGTGTAAAAGGGTACAGTGAAATACTTACCTTGAGAGCTCTTTCCCAACAGTAATAATATACGGTAGATATTAATAGGAAATAGAATACAAAATGAAAGCAAAAACAAAAGCCATACAATAACGACAATGAGAGTTAAAGAAACACGAGAATGCAAGTTTGTATACAGTCCAGGTCAGTGCCAGTACCTTATTCAATGTACCTTATTCAATGTACCTTATTCAATCTACTAGAGTGGTTGAGGTGGGTTTATACATAAAACATGACTGGTAGTAGGATATACATGTAAACATGGCTGAAAAGAGACTGGTAGCAGGAATATATAAATGCGTATGGTAATATGTGACCGACCGCCTCGATTCGTTCTTATGGTTGCTCGACTAAACGTTTTGAGATTATGCTGCGGGATTTAGAGGTCATTTGTGGTTTGGTACGGTACCATGCATCACTGCTTCATTTCTGAAGCCCAGCGCAAGGGGGAGTTAGAACACGTATTATGATTTTGGGTCCCAAGGCGTTACTGTGTCTCTGACAATGAATGGGTGACATAAACCAAATAGAAACTGATAATAACTGATAATTGTGCATGACTCTTCAAAATTTAATTTCAATTAACTGAATGATGAGGATGAAGGTGATTGAATTGAGAACAATAGTGTAACACCATACCCGCTTGCGCCATCGTGTGCAAATGTATTTTGTCCCCCCACATCAAATGCGATCACGAAACGCAGGTTGAAATATCAAAACAAACCCTGAAACAATTATATTAATTTGGGGACAGGTCGGGAAAGCATTAAACATGTATGGCAATTTAGTTAGCTAGCTTGCAGTTGCTAGCTAATTTGTCCTTTTTAGCTAGCTTGCAGTTGCTAGCTAATTTGTCCTATTTAGCTAGCGTGCAGTTGCCAGCTAATTTGTCCTATTTAGCTAGCTTGCTGTTGCTAGCTAATTTGTCCTATTTAGCTAGCTTGCTGTTGCTAGCTAATTTGTCCTATTTAGCTAGCTTGCTGTTGCTAGCTAATTTGTCCTATTTAGCTAGCTTGCTGTTGCTAGCTAATTTGTTATGAATGTTGAGATGTTATTTCTCTACTCCGACAATTAATCCACACATAAAACGGTCAACTGAATCGTTTCTAGTCATCTCTCCTCCTTCCAGGCTTTTTATTCTCTGGACTTTATATGACGATTGGCAACTAACTTTCATAAGGTGTATTACCACCACTGACCTCAATCACCCGCGTGGGTATAACCAATGAGGAGATGGCACGTGGGCAAATGCTTCTAAAAGCCAATGAGGAGATGGGAGAGGCAGGACTTGCTGCACGTTCTGCGCCATAGAAGCAACTTCTATTTTAGCGCTTGGCAACGCAGACGCATGCAATCCTGGGCAGCACGGTAGCCTAGTGGTTAGAGCGTTGGACTAGTAACCGGAAGGTTGCAAGTTCAAACCCCCGAGCTGACAAGGTACAAATCTGTCGAACCTTTCTATTCTCATAGATTCTACAAATTAAAGATAAACACTTTTGCTAAGATTATTATTATATTATTAATCGATTGACTATGGCTTTTTAAATCACCCAGCAGTGCTATTTGCAGAGTTAGCTCCAGGTAAATGTTGCAGAGCTGGGATGGTTGTATCTCCCATATATAACATTCTATTGGTTGCAAGAATTTTGTATAATCATTTTAAATGGAACATTTCTACGTTTTGAACACAGTGTTGTTCTGTGTATCAGTTCATAAACAATGTGCCATGGAATCGGTACATAGAGAATCCCAACTATTTTGCATGGTACAGCTGTCAGTATTTTGGTCCTTAAATGAAACTGGTATACATTTTTATTTATCACAATTGTCTTTACCAATTTTGGTCTTTAATGCAGGGCAGACGGATAAGTTCCTTATTTTCTAACCCTTCCACTTGCCTCCATTTTTGCCTTAATGCTGCAATTAGGTGGTTGTAATTTTGAGTAGAGCAAACATTTCCATATATTTTTGTTAGCTGCATGTGTGACAACTCCACCAGTCCTATTTATGAAAATAATTTACAAAGATTATGTCGTAATATTTGATGTAATATGTTATGTGGAATAAACTGAAATCGCAACCAACTTTCAAAGACTTGTTTTAAAAATAGCGATATTTTGGAAATTATTTAATTTTTCAAAGTGAGCGGTTGAAATCTGAATAAAGGAGAAAATGACATTCTTGAAGATGGGATTGAAGATGAAGATTGAAAATGCCATTCTTACTAATCTGCTAGAGAACCAGTTCGGATTTAAGTAAACTCAGCAAAAAAAATAAACGTCCTCTCACTGTCAACTGTGTTTAGTTTCAGAAAACTTAACATGTGTAAATATTTGTATGAACATAAGATTCAACAACTGAGACATAAACTGAACAAGTTCCACAGATATGTGGCTAACAGAAATGGAATAATGTGTCCCTGAACAAAGGGGTGTCAAAATCAAAAGTAACAGTCGGTATCTGGTGTGGCCACCAGCTGCATTAAGTACTGCAGTGCACCTCATCCTCATGGACTGCACCAGATTTGCCAGTTCTTGCTGTGAGATGTTACCCCACACTTCCACCAAGGCACCTGCACGCTTCCAGACATTTGGGGGGAATGGCCCTAGCCCTCACCCTCCGATCCAACAAGTCCCAGACTTGCTCAATGAGATTGAGATATGGGTTCTTCGCTGGCCATGGCGGAACACTGACATTCCTGTCTTGCAGGAAATCACGCACAGAACGAGCAGTATGGCTGGTGGAATTGTCATGCTGGAGGGTCATGTCAGGATGAACCTGCAGGAAGGGTATCACATGAGTGAGGAGGATGTCTTCCCTGTAATGCACAGCGTTGAGATTGCCAGCAAGCTCAGTCCGATGATGCTGTGACACACCGCCCCAGGCCATCCACCTCCAAATCGATCCTGCTCCAGAGTACAGGCCTCGGTGTCACGCTCATTCCTTTGACGATAAACGCGAATCCTGGTGAGACAAAACCGTGACTCGTCAGTGATGAGCCAGTCCTGTCTGGTCCCGCAACGGTGGGTTTGTGCCCATAGGCAACGGGGGAGGACCTGCCTTACAACAGGCCTACAAGCCCTCAGTCCAGCCTCTCTCAGCCTATTGCGGACAGTGTGAGCACTGATGGAGGGATTGTGCATTCCTGGTGTAACTTGGGCAGGTGTTGTTACACGTGGTCTGCCACTGCAAGGATGATCAACTGTCCGTCCTGTCTCCCTGTAACCCTGTCTTAGGCGTCTCTCATTACGGACATTGCAATTTATTGCCCTGGCCACATCTGCAGTCATCATGCCTCCTTGCAGCATGTCTAAGGCACGTTCACACAGATGAGCAGGGACACTGGGCATCTTTCTTTTGGTGTTTTTCAGAGTCAGTAGAAAGGCCTCTTTTATGTCCTAAGTTTTCATATCTGTGACCTTAATTGCCTACCGTCTGTAAGCTGTTAGTGTCTTAACGACCGTTCCACAGGCGCCTGTGTCACATCTGCTCCTGCAACGCCCTCTAATGCTCATCCTGTGTCTCCTTGACCTGCCGCCACTCCCCCAGTGCTCTCTCCCTCTCTCTGTGTGTGATTGTGTCGGCGGAAACAGGTGTGCTGGAGTCAGAGCAGATCCACACCAGCTGCAACCTGTTCCATAATCAAGACCTTTGCAAATACTCAGTCCTGCCACTTCCACACTGCCAGATCGTAATCAATGCTCAGTCAGTCTACGTTCCTAGCCGGTTGTTACTATTCAGATCCTGTTATCCGTTTGTTCCTGTTTTCCTCTCCGCTACAGTTCTGCCCGCTCTGACTCTGGTCCCTGTCTCCAGTCCACGTCTCGTCATCCTGCTACTCTGTCCTGGATTCCCCAGTCTGCTACTCCCTTGGATTCCCCTCCGGACCGACTTACCCTGTTTCAACCTCTCTCGCTCCAGCCTCAGCCTCCGGACCTGCTTACCCTGTCTCAACCCCTCTCGCTCCAGCCTCAGCCTCCGCACCTGCTTACCCTGTTTCAACCCCTCTCGCTCCAGCCTCAGCCTCCGGACCTACTTACCCTGTCTCAACCTCTCTCGCTCCAGCCTCAGCCTCCGGACCTGCTTACCCTGTCTCAACCCCTCTCGCTCCAGCCTCAGCCTCCAAACCTACTTACCCTGTCTCAACCCCTCTCGCTCCAGCCTCAGCCTCCGGACCTGCTTACCCTGTCTCAACCCCTCTCGCTCCAGCCTCAGCCTCCGGACCTGCTTACCCTGTCTCAACCCCTCTCGCTCCAGCCTCAGTTTCCAGAAACCCGGCCGAGCTTCCCTTGACCTGCACTCCCCCTGTGTCTCAAAAAATACCTCATGCCAGTCTCCTCGTCTGAGTCTGCTCTTGGGTTCCCCTGTTCCACTCCGCGTAACAGCATGTTCATTAATTGTTTATTGTTCATTGAACAAGCATGGGTCTTCAAACCCTTTACAATGAAGATCTATGAAGTCATTTGGATTTTTACAAATGATCAATGATTTTGAATAGGGTTTGAACCTAAGTCTGATGAATGTAATGTATGCCTCTCGTCCCCTTTCCATCTGTATGGAAAATTGTTACTTGATCCTATGCAAATAAAAATGCCAAAGCTGATAAAAAAGTCACATACAGTATATGAGTTTTTACTGGCATTATCTTACAATTCTCTATATATCTATCTATAGCTCTTGCAACAGCCAATAGCTGGACATGTTATGGAGGTTTGGGTATCGGAGCTGAAACAAAGCACACGATGCATGTCATCAAAATATTAGATTACTCCGTTGAGCCCTCATTCTTCTCCACCTCACCTTCCTCCTAACCTTCTCCCCCTTTCCGCCCTTGTGTCTCCCCTTTCAGTTTAATGGGGGCATGATATCAGTTCTGCACATGTACAGTGCTGTAAATATGCTGACCTCTTTGCATTATAAAGTTAGTTAATTTGACCAGGGAATAATATCCCCTCATATTAATGTCCCAGGTGTGTGTGTGTGCACGTGGGTGCGCATGTGTGTGTGTTCACCTGTGCATCCATGTGTGTATGCATCTGTGTCTGTATGCATCCCATTTCCTTAACAACTATTGACCCATCATTTTCAAATCTGGACCTCGAAGCCAGTTCCACTGCTTTTTTTTCTTGGTCTGTGTGCTATTCCTGTGCGCCACCATTCGCTTCAAGTTCAGTCATCAGTCAGGTAAGAAAGAGGATAAGAAATTCAGACAATAGCGAGCCCACTTTCCCTACTTTGGCTAAATCACCAATTGTTCTGCAACTGATATAAGCTGTATTTATGCTGCATTAAACAGCACTATTCTTGACACATGTTAAATTTAGGTGATCAAACACGTGAACAGTGAATATCATCGTACTGAAAAAGATTAAAAAAACATATTCCCAGAGGTCAGTAATAATCTTGCGACCATAAAGTTCAAAATGTTAGCCCATTTGGGAAGCCCACTGTGGTAAGCTCATCCAGTGCTCATACTTTAAATGCCATAAATATGGATACCCCCACTGTTTTAAACCATGTAGGAGGCTTGAGCTGTTGCATATCAACGTGCAAAGTTTGTCAAAGATCGACCTTCTTGATATCTGAGTGCATGACATGAGCCCGGATATTTTCATTCTCTTGGAGACTTCTCTAAATGGCTCGATCCCGGATAAGGACCTTGACATTGCTGATTACAACAGCTACAAACTTGTTTTTGCATGGTTTCCTCGACACGGTTAGCTTTTAACAGCTAAGGCCGCTATTTCTTGTGCCCGGAATCCCGCTTAAGACCGGTTGAAGCCTGCTTGACAGACAGGTTGAAGCCTGCTTGATGGAGACGTTAAGCTGCTAGCCATCATACTAACAAATATGAGTTTTGCAATGGAGCCCTCTGTCTGGAGAAATAAATGAACGGTTCCATCACTATCTACTACGCTTTGTTTCGGGACAAACCGGATCATTCTGACCTCCAATGCGGCGATTGTTTACTTGCCGAGGATTATAGACTTGAGGTGGCTTCTTTGATCACGCTGGTCGCCAGCCTACGTAAGAAACTGGGGAAAACACGGAGTGGAATGTTACATTGTCTACGCCAGTGGCAGGATGGTGTTTGCTCTCGCCAGTGTTGCCCGGACCTCCCCCATCTGATGGCAGAATGGAAGTAGCACAGTAAAAGGAGCAAGGCAATCAAAGATGGTCACATGTTACAAGCCAGGAAGCCGAAGACATCTGCCTCTTGCAAAGCAGTCTACACTCCCAACGAGAGGCCCAAGCGGATACAAACAACGAATAGTTTCGCCGTCCTGAAACCTGATCTTCCTGCACTTTCCTAGCTGGAGATGCTTGTGCCTGGGGCCACATTGCCTACTACTACAGCAGAACGTTCTCCACGGCGTCTCCAGACTCTGTTATGTGCTCAGTGTGTACCTGATTTCATCTGCGAAGAGCACAGGACGCCAGTGGCGAATTTGCCAATCTTGGTGTTCTCTGGTAAATGCCAAATGTCCTGCACGGTGTTGGGCTGTAAGCACAACCCCCACCTGTGGACGTCGGGCCCTCATTACCACCATCATGGAGTCTGTTTCTGACCGTTTGAGCAGACACATGCACATTTGTGGCCTGCTGGAGGTCATTTTGCAGGGCTCTGGCAGTGCTCCTCCTGCTCCTCCTTGCACAAAGGCGGAGGTAGCGGTCCTGCTGCTGGGTTATTTCCCTCCTACGGCCTCCTCCACGTCTCCTGATGTACTGGCCTGTCTCCTGGTAGCGCCTCCATGCTCTGGACAGTACGCTGACATACACAGCAAACCTTCTTGCCACAACTCGCATTGATGTGCCATCCTGGATGAGCTGCACTACCTGAGCCACTTGTGTGGGTTGTAGACTCGGTCTCATGCTACCACTGGAGTGAAAGCACCGCCAGCATTCAAAAGTGACCAAAACATCAGCCAGCAAGCACAGGAACTGAGAAGTGGCCTGTGGTCACCACCTGCAGAACCACTCCTTTATTGGGGGTGTCTTGCTAATTGCCTATAATTTCCACCTGTTGTCTATTCCATTAGCACAACAGCATGTGAAATTTATTGTCAATCAGTGTTGCTTCCTAGGTGGACAGTTTGATTTCACAGAAGTGTGATTGACTTGGAGTTACATTGTGTTGTTTAAGTGTTCCCTTCATTTTTTTGAGCAGTGTATATTGTCCTGCTAATAACAGGTTAATAATATATTTTTGGAGAATATCCAACGGCTTTTATATAATTCTAAATGTCACGACTAGTCAAGGTGGGTGGAATCAGGCGCAGAGAGCAAATAGTGAATAGAGGTTTATTCTCCGGTGAACAAAAATAAACACGGACAACCCAAAATACAAACAGGGTGAAAATATCCAAAACAGGAATAACAGACAAACCGGAGAAATAAAACACAAAAACACAGACAGCCGAAACGAAACAATCCCGCATAAAACAAGGGCGGGACAACCTACATTATATACAGATACTAATTAACTAACACACAGGTGAAAACAATCAGACAAAACCAACAGATAACCGAAAAAGGGATCGGTAGTGGCTAATAGGACGGTGACGACGACCGCCGAGCGGGCAGGAGAGCCAAAATAAAATAGTAAAAAACCTCAGTGTAACAACAGTTTTAGTAAGTAATACTGAAGTTGTACACAATTATCAGTTTCTATGTAGGTTTATGTCGCCCATTCATTGTCAGTTAGAGAAACAGTAGGACCCAAAAGCATAATCGGTGCTCTAACTGTGCTCTAACTTTGTTGGTTCATTGTCCTGTTGAAAACAAATGATAGTCCCACTAAGCAGATGGGATGCAGAATTCTATGGGAGCCATGCTGGTTAAGTGTGCTTTGAATTCTAATTAAATCACTGACAGTGTCACCAGCAATTCACCTCCTCCTCCATGCTTCACTGTGGGAACAACACATGCAAAGGTCATCCGTTCACCTACTCTGCATCTCACAAAGACACGGCTTTTGGCACCAAAATTCAAAGATTTGGAACCATCAGACCAAAGGACAGATTTCCACCAGCCTAATGTCTATTGCTCCTGTTTCTTGGCCCAAGCAAGTGTCTTCTTATTGGTGTCCTTTAGTAATGGTTTCTTTGCAGCAATTCGACCATGAAGGTCTTATTCACCCAGTCTCCTCTGAACAGTTGATGTTGAGATGTGTCTGTTACTTGAACTCTGAATACATTACATTACATTTAAGTCATTTAGCAGACGCTCTTCTCCAGAGCGAATAATTTGTTTGGGCTGCAATCTGAGGTGCAGTTAACTCTAATGAACTTATCCTCTGCAGCAGAGGTATCTCTGGGTCTTCCTTTCCTGTGGCAGTCCTCATGAGAGCCAGTTTCATCATAGCGCTTCATGGTTTTTGCGACTGCACTTGAAGAAACTTTCAAAGTTCTTGAAATTTTACAGACTGACTGACCTTCATGTCCAAAAGTAATGATGGACTGTCATTTCTCTTTGTTTATTTGAGCATTTCTTGCCATAATATGGACTTGGTATTTTACCAAATAGGGCTATCTTCTGTATACCACCCTTACCTTGTAACAACACAACTGATTGGCTCAAACGCAAGAAGGAAAAAATTCCACAATTAAACTTTTAACAAGTAATTGATATGCATACCTAATGAAGCTGGTTGAGAGAATGCCAAGAGTGTGCAAAGCTGTCATCAAGGGAAAGGGTGGCTACTTTGGAGAATCTCAAATATAAAATAACACTTTTTTGGTTACCACATGATTCCATATGTGTTATTTATAGTTTTGATTTCCACTATTATTCTACAATGTAGAAAATAGTAAAGATAAAGAAAAACCCCTGAATGTGTAGGTGTGTCCAAACTTTTGACAGGTACTGTATGTGAAATAATCTCTTTTTTTTACCTTTATTTAACCAGACAAGTCAGTTAAGAACACATTCTTATTTTCAATGACGGCCTGGGGACAGTGGGTTAACTGCCTGTTCAGGGGCAGAACGACAGATTTGTACCTTGTCAGCTCAGGGGTTTGAAATCGCAACCTTCCGGTTACTAGTCCAACGCTCTAACCACTAGGCTACGCTGCCGCCCCGTGTGGCGTCATGTTATCTAAATATCACTATCCCCATATTATTATTATTGAGAATTGACAATTGAGAAATAGATACACCTACTCAATCAAGAACGCTAAATCATGCTACTTTCTATCTCATATTCTGATGTTGTCCCATCCAAATTTTGGAAAAAAGTTAATGAACTCAAGCGCGGAAATTAATCTCTCCCTGCCTAAGAAAGCTGTGGATCTAACATATTTACTGAGAAACATTTGATAAGTGATTATTTTAATCAATGTGTTATCTCCGCAGGACTTTTATTTGAAAGAAATGGTGGTTTAATTTACCCTGATCAGTCAATCGACTGCTTTTCCCTCTCCCAGCCTCTAGTTGGCATGATGGAAGATCCATCAACTTCTGGGGCTAATTTTATTGATCCTCTCTTGCTGCAGCATTCTGCTCCTCTAATTGTATAATGATTGACACATTTTAAACCTGAGAATTATATTGGGTGCTATCCCTAGGGTCTGGAAGGCTGCCCATGTGCTTCCTCTCCATAAAGGTAGCGACCGCTCTGACATTAGTAATTATCACCCCATCTCTAAACTCTTTCCTATTGAAAAATGTTCAATCTTTAATCAACACAGCTTAGATATTTTCCAGTGTCCATCAGTCTGATTTCGGACCAGTACTGTATCTGCTTCTTCTTTGGTGATAAATGACATTGTAAATTGCTTGGGCAAAAGGCAGCGTTGTGCTGCCCTTCTTATAGGTGGAAGGCTTTCGACACTTGACCTGTCACCATTATTCATTTGTCGACTGTCTGAAAATTGGCCTGGGTTAGGCAGCCTGCATTTGGTTTGAAAACTACCTGTTACGGTTCTTTCTCCTCTTCCTCTGAAGAGGAGGTGTAGCAGGGATCGGACCAAAATGCAGCGTGGTTATTTGTATACATCTTTAATAAAGATGAAAACACAAACAGTATACAAAAACAATAACTGTGAAAACACCTAAACAGCCTATCTGGTGACTACAAACACAGAGACAGGAACAATCACCCACAAAACACTCAAAGAATATGGCTGCCTAAATATGGTTCCCAATCAGAGACAACGATAAACACCTGCCTCTGATTGAGAACCACTTCAGGCAACCATAGACTTTTCTAGAACACTCAACTGAACACAACCCCATAGACTACAAAACCCCTAGACAAAACAAGACACATAAATCACCCATGTCACACCCTGGCCTGACCAAAATAATAAAGAAAACACAAAATGCTAAGACCAGGGCATGACAGACAGGACACAATGTTTTTCTTCTGATGGTGTTAAGTCGGGGTTCCTTGAGAGGAATAGGATGCCTTTCATTAAATAGCAGAAAACAAATAATTCAGTCAACATTTATACTGGTTATGGTTAATGGTGATATCGCCTATATGAATGCAGCTGCCACTGTGCTTAAACCAGTGGACAAAGTTTATCGTAACGTACTACACTTTATTACGGGTGACAGGTTCAGTGCACATCATTGCTTTCTGTATCAGAAAGTAGACTGGCCCTCTTTGAAGTCTTGTAGATTGATGCATTGCACTCTTTTTGTTTATGAAGCCCTTGTTGCATAGACTTCCGTCTTACTTCGTTGGGAACCTGCAGACATAAGAGCTACCAGGCTCAGCCTCAGGGATGGTTTACTCTGGAGATCCCTTCGATCTCCACTGAGTTAGGTAAATCTGCTTTTAGTTTTTTTTACACCTTACTTATGGAATAATCTCCAAAACTCTAAAATTGGAAGAATTGGTGACACGGGCAATTCAGATGGCTGATTGAGGACCCTGAATGCATTTGTTAAATGTGCTTATTTCGCTTTTCGTATATTGATGTGTCTGTTTGATACAGGGCTCATCTGTACAATAGACCTTGGTCTCAGCAGACTCTCTGTCCAAAAAAAGGTTACTTAAAAAAAAATGTGATCTGAAGATTTGGCAATGTTTTTGTTTCTTCTGTTCTGAAAGAAGATGGCTTCTTTCCAAATATAGCGTATCTATCTATAGAGGCTAATTTGAACTGACAAGACCCACATTTAGCAGTGGGAGAAATATGCTTCAGTAAATGGGTGAAATTATGGATTTTTGTTCAAATCGCAGTGTGTCGTCTTGGACAGAGGCCAGTGGGGGCATGCAAATTGAGTAAGCAAACACAAGCAACAAAACACGCAATTGGATTTGATTTTTTTTCAGGGTCTGAATACTTTTATTTTTTAATAAATTTGCAAACATTTTTAAGTACCTGTTTTCACTTTGTCGTTCTGGGGTATTGTGTGTAGATTGATTTAAGAAAAAATATATTTTAATCAATTTTAGAATAAGGCTGTAACATATCAAAATTTGGATAAAGGGAAGGGTTCTGAATACTTTCCGAATGCACTTGCTTGGTCCTTGCAAGTTTGTGGATTTTTGGTTGACAGATTATTTTTGTTGAGCGGCCCATGAGACACCTGTCTTATTCGTGCCTGTCTCAGTGGACTAATCCATTGCGGAGGCTGCGGGAATGTCACAGTCCATCACTCTAAGACAGGCATCTGCAACATAAGGCACACGCGAGGGTATTTGCCTTGGCACGCCAAGCAATTTTATCATATAAAAAAAAAATAAGTGAAATTGCAATTGTTTCAAAATTGCATGGGTTTTTCCATAAATAGATTTAGCTTTTGGACATGACACCATTTATTAAGTTTTCCTTAGACCTACAGTATAGTGTGTGAAGATAATTATTTTAAATTTGACTGTACGCTTGTTTACTCCATGTGTAACTCTGTGTTGTTGTTTGTGTCGCACTGCTTTGCTTTATCTTGGCCAGGTCGCCGTTGTAAATGAGAACTTGTTCTCAACTAGCCTACCTGGTTAAATAAAGGTGTTCTCAACTAGCCTACCTGGTTAAATAAAGGTGTTCTCAACTAGCCTACCTGGTTAAATAAAGGTGTTCTCAACTAGCCTACCTGGTTAAATAAAGGTGTTCTCAACTAGCCTACCTGGTTAAATAAAGGTGTTCTCAACTAGCCTACCTGGTTAAATAAAGGTGTTCTCAACTAGCCTACCTGGTTAAATAAAGGTGTTCTCAACTAGCCTACCTGGTTAAATAAAGGTGTTCTCAACTAGCCTACCTGGTTAAATAAAGGTGTTCTCAACTAGCCTACCTGGTTAAATAAAGGTGAAATAAAACATGTAAAATGTTGAGTCAAGAAGAAGGGGAATGTGGCTAAGATCCACAAGGCACGTCTCTCTCCAGAATGCGATCTGTCCTGCCAATTTGTGCACGTTCATTGTTTCATGCCTTAATTGTGTGAATATTTTTCCCTTTGATTGTTGTCTATCAATTCCCCATTTACGTACACTATATATACAAAAGTATGTGGACACCCCTTCAAATGAATGGATTTGGTTATTTCAGACACACTTGTTGCTGACATGTGTATAAAGTTTGTTAAGTGGAATGTCTAAGCGCAACAACGGCTCAACCACAAAATGGTAGGCCACACAAGCTCACAGAACTGGATAGCCAAGTGCTGAAGCTTGTAGCTTGGTAGTGAGTGTTGCAACCGAGGACAGACGTTTTGTCTGTCCTCGATCGCAACACTCACTACTAAGTTCCAAATTGCCTCTGGAAGCAAAGTCAGCACAAGAACTGTTCGTTGGGAGCTTCATGAAATTAATTTCCATGGCCGAGCATCCGCACACAAGCCCAACATCATCATGCGCAATGCCAAGCGTCGGCTGAAGTGGTGTAAAGCTCACCGCCATTGGACTCTGGAGCTGTGAAAAGATGTTTTCCGGAGGGATGAATCACACTTCACCATCTGGAAGTCTGACGGATGAGTCCCTGCAGCAATGTTCCAACATCTAGTGGAAAGCCTTCCGAGAAGACTGGAGGCTGTTATAGCAGGAAAGGGGGGACCAAGTCCATATTAATGCCCATGATTTTGGAATGAGATGTTTGACGACCAGGTGTCCACATACTTTTGGTCATGTAGTGTATATCACCAATAGTACATTTACCATAAATCCCCATAATTTCTAATCTACAATGCTTCTTTGGTTTCGGTAATTTCTGTCAATAGATTCAATAGGCTATATTATTTCTACAGTCGTTTACTGTTCTCATTATTGGAGTGGACACATTGTTTGCAGAGCTCACAACCTATGCTACACCTGTAAGACACGTTTTGGTTTATTTAATTGACTCGTTTTGTTAATTTATTCATTGTCTTTTGTTTGGAGCGCTGCTGTTAATGTTGAGTAAGGACGCACACCTGATTGTGCATAGAGGTAAGCATAGGCTACCTATCCTGTGCGTCAATGTGGCCATTTGAGAATGTCAGATAGTATTTCTGATTGTCTTAACTCACCACCACGAATGAAAAGTAATTGTGTCTTCACCTTAAACAAAAGTCTGTTTTTACATCTATTGAGAATGACAATAGTTCCTCAATGTATTAAGAAATCTTTCCAGCTCACTCCCTTTCGATAACCACCGAGCCTCTGGGTGAAAGGGAAAAATGTAAATCCCTCATCCAGTGGGCCGGACCCAGTTGATAGTTGATACAATATGTTAAGTTCGTTGTAGACAGATGATGCGATTCAAAGAACATGAACAAACTGCCATGCGTAGCCAATGTGATTTATAGGACATTTATTTTTATTGGGGTATGTTCTACCTAAAATTCTTTTTATTTGTCAGTTTTCTTTTACGTAGTTTTACAAGTTACTTGCATTGTTATATAGGCCTCTCTCTGTGTTCTGCTAATGGCTCACCATTTAGGCTATCATACAATGTGTTCATTTGGCAGAGGCAGGTGCTCTTGCATTAGATTGATTTGTATCATGTCGATTTAGATAGAATTTAGATTAACGACATGACAATGATTATGAGATACTAAATTTAAATGAAACTGCTCCATGAAAATGCTTTTGAAAATTATCGGTAGAAATGGTATGGTAAATCGTAAATTGGCATTCCACATGAAAAAGGTTGCCGACCCCCAGCAACTTCAGGAGTTTAACGGCAGAATCTGCGAAGGCCAGTAGCAGCAGGAGTAGGAGAGTTGGGAAAATGTTTCTTCAAATTATTTTCTTTCTATCTTGATCTCTGGCTCTCTCTTGAGTCATTTGTGTGTGTTAATTATTTAATCAAACAGTGTGCTTAAACATCAGACAAGCTCCGTGCATATAGTTGATTTTATTAAAACGTTTATAAATGAAAAAATACATGTTTTAAAATGTCTACCAATTGACTTGTCGAAAGAACAGACGACCCTCTGTCAACCAAGATATTCTTTTGGGTCGGGGACAGCCAATAATGGTTAGAATGGATATAGCTCATTGAAGCCATTAATGGTTAGAATGGATATAGCTCATTGACAGCCAATAATGGTTAGAATGGATATAGCTCATTGAAGATTTGGAAGAGAATGGTATATAAAGCCAATGACCCAATCCTAAACTATTCCATTGTTTTTACCTCTCTTTTTTGTATTGTCACAAACACCAAAGGCTATGTGGAGTTTATACCATATTGCTTACACTAGAGTTGACTTCAATATGAACGAAACGGAAGAAAACAGACCAATAATGAGTGAAACGGGGATATCCTATCTGAACAAGGTGAAACGCTCATTTTCTGTTGAGAAACAGTTTTCTACAGTGTGCTCTAATGAACATGACCCGGTAGTATCTAGCTCCCATTAAATCCCTTAAGGGTGTCACCAAGGGCCATGGGAATGGGATATGTCCAGTGGATGATTGTGGGATTGGGCAGAAATCAATTCCAACACCTCTTTCTCTTCTGTTCTCATCAGTCGGACACAGAGTTCTGGGATAAGATGCAGGCAGAATGGGAGGAACTGGCTCGCAGGAATTGGCTCGAGGAAGAAAATGAAGGCCCGATACCACCCAGCAGCTCTCCAATTGAGAAGGTAAACTCCCCCAACACCTAATTCTTTCCTCAACACTAATACTAATCTGGAAAAATCTCCCATTAGAGTTTCCTATATCATTTACCTAAACTTTCCCACCAATCACCAGAATTTATTCACAAAATGTCTATCCATTCAAAGAGATGCAATTACTGACCATAATCCCTGATACTAATCCCTGATATTACCCCCCAAAATAACCTTTTAAAACCACAAGCGATGGTACAAAACACCATCCCTTCCTCAAAGCTATCTAATACAATACTCATTGCCAAAATCCAGAAGTATCCCTTTTTAAGGGAAATATTTTATTTACATTTTCCAGGTGTAACACAGAAACAATTGCTGAAGAATCCTACTATTGACATTTTTCATTTAGACTTTTCTTGAATAGATTCAAAGCATTCAAATCAAGTTCCACATTTCAGACTCATAGCAATAACTATGAGTAAAACGTACTAACACAGGGCGGTAAAAGCTAGCTAGCTATTCCACCTTAATTAAAGGGTCCGCATGGTCAATCTGGCCTCCGCAGAAATTAGAGCATTCATACTTCTTGCACTTTGCAGAACAGAGCTGTTGTGAAGGGAATTGTCGTCAAGGATGTGCAGCCCAATATGGTGACTGGAGTACGGGCGAGTTTGTTAGGAGCAGCTACTCTTCCTGGAGTCCACATAAAATACAGTAATGGACAAGATAAGATATTTCATTAAAATAAGAGTTATATATAGGAAAGTCACCAAGAGACAACTAAAATACTATATACACACTATTCATACATACATATTCATATTCTCATGTACAGTACAGTTAAATTCAATCTTTAGAAAGAGTGGTGGCGCTGTGATACAAGACGTTTTTTATCTGTTTTTTAAAGCTAACCTTGCTTTTTTGCCCGAGTAACCTCTGGTGACAGAGCATTCCACGATGGCTCCATGCATAACTGAGCAATGCATTAAATATATTTATGATTTGGATGCCGTGAAGAAACCCAGCGAGTGTGTGTGTCGAAAGGAGTGGGTGTATGAAAAGCCAATCGGCTAATTGGGCTGTTTTTTTTCCCACTCGAGACAGTTTTGCTGCAAGTCGATAAGCCGGTGCGAATGACAAGTGCACCGGTGTTGTATCGGCGTGCCTGCCGAACTGAGGTGCTTCTCACTGGGCAGCTGTATCACGGCATCGCAGCCTACACAAGAAATAACCAATATTGATAATCATCTAGATGTCACCTTGATACATACATACAGTCTACTACTCAATTGGGAGGGCATGAATGGCAACAACACTGGGACACAGTGCTCTTCGCTCCCGCTTGCCAAGCAGTACTGACTGGCGATGGTGTGGGAAGTATAGCTACCTAGTAGCCAATATCAGGGTGACAGTCACAGTAAGCAGACAACACATACAAGAAACAGTACACCCATCATCAGTACTTTTAATCAAAAATAAACCATTGTCACTTTTATAACTGAAAATGTACAATTATTTCTGTAACAGTGAAATACGACTCAGACTCCTCCTCTGGCTTCAAAGCAAAGTCCAAACTCTTGCCGTACGGCAGCTCAACGTATGATAGTTGCATGTTAACTTAAAGAACTGAAAGGGGAAAAACTCAATCAAAACCGTCTAACCTATAGATAGTAGAGCGCTTGACACACCCACTCCTTTCCTTACGCCCACTACTTTCCTTTCAACACACCCACTTGCCCATACTCCGGTCACCATATTGGGCTGCAGCTGCCCCCTTTCTAATGTCATGAAGCTAATCAGGAGGAGAATGTGAGAGGTCAGTGAAATATCACTTCCTGTTGACCTCTCGCTTTGACAAAGACATTTAGTTAATCTTTTTGTTCACTATTTCATGACTGACATTGTACGTTTACACATTTAAATGAACAAAAATAGCTAATAAGAACCCTGGGCTGTCAACCAGAAGTAATGTCATACTGACCTTTCACATTCTCTTCTGCTGTCGAAACCATTATTTTATACCTCAATGGTCAAAATAAAATCAACTGGGTTCTGTCTCTTAATTTGTCCCATTTTAAAAAGGTTCATAATGTGCCAAAGTGGAATGGAAATTGTGAAATAAATGTTTAACGAGTATTATGACTATTAACGTGTTGACATTGTGCCAGGGGCTTAGCTAGCTAGCTACATTAGTGATAGCGCTGAAACCCCTAGAGGGCGTAGTTCTTCCTGATGTCGTATTACTGTTAGGTATGGACACAGTCAGCCCAGCCGGTAATGCACGTCCCCCATGGACCGGCTCATACATAAAACATCCTCCATTCAATTTATGCTCCCCCGCCATATAAAAACCACGAAGACTGATGGAAAGCTCCGAAAGCAAGATGGTCATTTCTATGACTCACACAGTGGAGGAACATATTGCCTGTGGCCTGGTGTGCACCAAGTGGCATGTTTCTACCTTATTCATAACATACTGACACAATTACAATCTTTATAGAATAAAAATCTAATTTCATCAATTACATGTGAAAAAACATACTTAAGTGAACATTAATTTCATCAATTACATGTGAAAAAACATACTTAAGTGAACATTAATTTCATCAATTACATGTGAAAAAACATACTTAAGTGAACATTAGCAAGCCAGCAGCAGATGAAACAGAAAGTGAATTCTCTCCTCTTTCTCTCCCAGGTGATATTCTATCACTGTCTAGGTTTAGGATATTTACTAGCTCATACCAGTGACAAACTTAGCTATGTTATCGACATTTGGCAGTATACAAACCAAATCTAGCTCACTTATTTTGCCAGCTAGAAAGAAAAAAAACACAAATTCATTCAAAAACGGAGGAAGAGAATAGCTAGCTATAGCAAGCTAATGTTAGCTTAGCTGCTTCCCCCCCCAAAAAAAAATCCACAATCCACCCCTCCAAAGAAAGCCTGGCTCCAGGGCTTCTCAGAAATTCCACCAGATCCGCGATTGAATCCATGGCCAAAGCATTGCAGTTCAGTTTAGCCTGCACTCAGCAGGCCGTATAGAAAACTCCCCTGGAGCCACAGAACGCCCAAATGATCTGCCATCAGTCCAGTGTAGGGAATATGTTCGAGATGACCGTAGCTGATTTCGGAATAACATTATGCTGGAGGGGTCTCGCCAACCCACGTGGATCCATCTGACAAGCCATCCATCCACAGTCCCTCAGTCGCAGCCAAAACTACTCTTTCCCATACGCTTGTACTATCTATAGTATGACAGCACAAGCGGTTAGCTACCAACAACTGGCAGACATGTTTACATTTGTGTTATTTAGATAGAAAACGTGAGCTAAATACGTTAGCTCTATAGTTACTCTTAGAAAAAGAGTTTCCAAAAGAGTTCTTCAGCTGTCCCCATAGGAGAACCCTTTTTGGTTCCAGGTTTCCATGTACTTGGAACCAAAAGTGTTCTACCTGCAACCAAAAAGAGATTGTCATAGGGTTCTCCTATGGGGACAGCCGAAGAACCCTTTAAAAGGTCCTTGACCTTTAGGTCTTTCCCTTACCCTGTTCACTTCCATGCTCACTGAAGCCCATAAAAATGCTTGTTCTCTGTTGATGCTGCTGGCTATGTTGAGATGTTTTAGAATAGGGGTGTGCCGATCTCATTGTATTCATCATCACATCCGTTTTATCACACTTCATAGTCGTAATCGGATTCAGTCGTGATCAGACAACCCGGAAGTGTGCTGTAAATGCCTATACCACAAGTGTGCATTCACTCGGAGTGCATCTCAGAGTGCATCTCAGAGTGCATCTCAGAGTGCATCTCAGAGTGCATCTCAGAGTGCATCTCAGAGTGCATTATGTTCCTTTTAAACGACCCTGACAGATGAAAATGCACATGATACTTACTTAGTTCTAGTCAATTATCAATTATTAATGAAATAGGCTAATAAATAGTACTACCACTGCCTGCATTTATTCCAGGCACAGATTTAGATGAATGTCAGCTATATATTGTTGTACTTTTGAGAGGAGCAAAACTTTTCTCTCCCGCAACTTATGCCAGCCAACATTATACAATACATTTTTAAAAAGTATCTACATTTGTCATTTTATTTTCGAATGATCTGTCGCTCGGTAAACATGCCTGGGTGAGAAAAATAATAGTAGCAAGCTTGGGCTTGGATCATGACGTAATGACAGACGTCGTCAGCAATGAAATAATTATACGGACAGACAACATAGACTAAACAACGACAAGTAGACAGACAACATAGACTAAACAACGACAAGTAGACAGACAACATAGACTAAACGACGACAAGTAGACAGACAACATAGACTAAACAACGACAAGTAGACAGACAACATAGACTAAACGACGACAAGTAGACAGACAACATAGACTAAACGACGACAAGTAGACAGACAACATAGACTAAACAACGACAAGTAGACAGACAACATAGACTAAACGACGACAAGTAGACAGACAACATAGACTAAACGACGACAAGTAGACAGACAACATAGACTAAACGACGACAAGTAGACAGACAACAGACTAAACGACGACAAGTAGACAGACAACATAGACTAAACAACGACAAGTAGACAGACAACATAGACTAAACAACGGCAAGTAGACAGACAACATAGACTAAACGACGACAAGTAGACAGACAACATAGACTAAACAACGACAAGTAGACAGACAACATAGGCTAAACAACGACAAGTAGACAGACAACATAGACTAAACAACGACAAGTAGACAGACAACATAGACTAAACAACGACAAGTAGACAGACAACATAGACTAAACAACGACAAGTAGACAGACAACATAGACTAAACGACGACAAGTAGACAGACAACATAGGCTAAACAACGACAAGTAGACAGACAACATAGACTAAACGACGACAAGTAGACAGACAACATAGACTAAACGACGACAAGTAGACAGACAACATAGACTAAACAACGACAAGTAGACAGACAACATAGACTAAACGACGACAAGTAGACAGACAAAAACAACCATAATGTTGTCAACAGGAAACAACTAGATTGAACAACGATGACTAGCTACAGATTCTGATTCATACATGATGTTTGAAGATCGGGAGACGTGTGCACTGAGACGAGTGAAATGAGAGCAGAGGGAGAGTGGCGTGTTCTAAATCCAATCGTTGCAGCAGGCTCAACTGATACTCCATCTGATTCTTTACAGACAATATAACTAGCCAATAGTTGTTTAAAGCACACAGGCTCAACTGATACTCCATCTGATTCTTTACAGACAATATAACTAGCCAATAGTTGTTTAAAGCACACAGGCTCAACTGATACTCCATCTGATTCTTTACAGACAATATAACTAGCCAATAGTTGTTTAAAGCACACCGCGCTTAACACTGTTTGAGTGAAAGAGCATGCTGGCAGCTGAATTATTATAATTTTTCTTTCACGGATAATTACAAAAAAATACTTGTCATAATCGTATTCTGAAAATGTTCCATATCTGTTACGATACTCGTTTTGCCCAAGTACTCGGCACACCCCTACTTTAGAAGCCACGTTGATGGTAGGGACAGCATCCACTTTGAGAAGAAACTTCTTTCTGAAGCCCTCCTTCCATTATTGATATCTGTGAAAGTTGTCTGGGATGAAATGGGCCCTGCAGATGGACGAGTAGACGCCCAATTCGACCACCTTATTCTCACAAATGTATTGAATTAAGAGGAATGTAATTTATCATTTACTGTGTGACGCTGACCGCGGGGGGCTTTGGGATTGTTTCCAAAGTTAGAGCTGATTTTGAGAACCTTAAACTCACCTTTTAAAACAACATTACAATAGTATAACAATTGATTTAAGTTTGCAATTTGGGAATGTTTTCTTTGTGTTCTCTTAGTAATTATTATATGCATTTCTGGCATTAGGAAATAGGTGCTACACTCTCTTTAAAGGCTCGTTGGTGGAAAAAAACTGTGAAAATATTTGTAGTATCTTAATAAAATTTTCCACCACCATGCTAGGGTGGCTAATGCTACTTGCTGGTGTTGCGGTCTGAAATTGTATTTTTGTTAAGACGGTAAGCATATTTTTACTGATGAGCCATTTAAATCAAGGTAAATCAGGTTAAGGAGGAAACCGACGTCTTTGCAGTTGAATGGAGGATGCTTTATGTACCAGCCGGTCCACGAGGGAAAGTAGTGTGTTGCTGGCTGACTACATTAAAGTCGTACGTCACATGATAAACGATGTAAAAGGAATAATATTGCCATCTTGTGGCCGGCTACATTAGTGAATGCTTTGCCTGACGACTCAAATGGAATTATTCCACTGCTCGTTCGCTACATACAGTACATCAATCTGAAACTAACATCAATGAAGTTGTTTGTGGTGACGTCAAAATGAGGGGTGTTGTAAAAAAATACAATTAATCAAAGACAATGACAAATTTCCTAAACGCCTCATTACTTATGCTTGTTCTTGCCCGACTAGTCAAGCGCTCTGGAAATCACCGGAGAGGTCGTCAGAAGCAGACTCATTGTGGAAAAGAAGAAACTAACATCTGTGGGCATGACGTAGTGTTTGGCCGGAGCAAGGAGTTTGAGTTGCCAGGCAAGGAAATTCTAGCTAAAAAGTTATGGCTATGAGTCTGAAATGGGAATTTGAATCTTTGTTAAATATATTCAAGAATAGTCAATAATTTTCTATCAAATGTTCACATTTCCTTTAACATTCTGTGCTGTCTCACTTATCAAAAATAATACGGACACATGTTTATAAATGATTTATAAATGCTTTATGAATGGGAAAATACAAATGACAGTACATTGACTGCATAGAAGCACCTCACAACTAAGCACTTCAGACCTTAAATGTTGGTGTTATAGATCAGGGGCAAACTACAGTTAATTACCTTGAAGTGCTTCGTTATAAATGCTTCATGGGAATGGGAAAATAGATTTAACTTTACTTTGACTGCATGGAATTCCTACATAGACCCTTCATGTGCTCGTTATAGAGGAGTATGACCAACTTAGGCCTAATTGTGATGTGGAGGGGTGTTAATGAGTTACGAAAGCGTTATGATGTGACCCTCAACTACACTATTTGATCCGTACAATTCACCCTGAGGATTCAACCCTGTGGGGATCCTCATGCCCCATTGACCTCTGAGAAGAAGTAGTTATGGGCCTATACCGGCCTATACATCAGCGTCATTTTCTGAATGTGTTCGTGCCTTTTGAGAACATCCATAATGATAACACTACATTGTCATTGTAATATGAGCTATTGCATGACATGAATGTATTATAGATATGCTATTGATATACACTAACCTTTAAAAATGTTGTTGGGAACTGTTATATCACATTCATGAAATGCTTATAGATGTGTAATAAATGTGTTGTGATATGTAGTCAAAGTAAGTCTTTAATTCATGTTCTGCTTTATGGAGACTTAGTGTAAGTGTTGGGCAGTGGTGGGATTGGAGGGACACTTAGGGCTGGCGCTGGTGCACACTGCTGCTATGCCCTGAACACAATGCCTAACTTCATTTGCTGCGGTTATAGAAATTCATCCATATAATTGGATGATTTGAAATAGAATAGAGCCACACAGTATAGATCCTCATGAATAACACATATTTGAATGCCTCACTGAGACCGTTATTACACCGAGGTGTGAAACACTGATCAGAAGATTATATAATTTGTATTGTTATACCGCAAATACCCCTACTGTCAATTACGTCATTATTAACCATTGTACTTGTATTCGTATGACCATGCAGACATTATTTACACAAACGTATGCAATTCCATTCAAAAAGATGCCTGTGATATTTACAGGGCTACTACTTTCACACCTACAACCCGTACAAAGAGTGGCCCAATGCTTTTGAAGAAGGGCAGCAGAAGGCCAGAGATGGAGACCTGAACAATGCTGTCCTGCTACTGGAGGCGGCCATTTTGCAGGACCCATCGGACTCGGAGGTAAAAAGATTGTTGAGTTCAGTGGTGTAGTGAAGGGTATACACCGTATACCCACATATTTTTCAGTGGGCATTGCGTATATTTATTTCTTAATCGCCACGATGCTTTATTAAAGTAGTGTAATGGAGGTATACGTCGTATAAATTAATAAGTCTGATGGAACAGATCAGAATGTTTAGCTTCAAATGTTGATAAACTATTATTTCTTCACATTTTAAGAGCAGCTATGTACACACAGAGGTAGGCTTACACGCAAATGTTCCAAAATGCAATTTGCGGAAAACATTGTTCTAAAATGCGCACTGCACATACAAGCGGTTTCATGGACAGAGATGGAAATATCCGTTAGAAAGGGGAGATTTTAAGATGCACGAACTATCACAGGTTGCTAATAGTGCTCAGCGATTAACCGACATTTTGTTTGTGCACATTGCACAGTTTCTGTAGAGATACATCCGATCAAGCCAGAACTATGCGAAGTAGTAGTAGGGAGTTGTAGTTTCCAACAGGCCAATATTCTATATAGTTTAGTGCAGAAAACAGAACTATGCGAAGTAGTAGTAGGGAGTTGTAGTTTCCAACAGGCCAATATTCTATATAGTTTAGTGCAGAAAACAGAACTATGCGAAGTGGTAGTAGGGAGTTGTAGTTTCCAACAGGCCAATATTCTATATAGTTTAGTGCAGAAAACAGAACTATGCGAAGTAGTAGTAGGGAGTTGTAGTTTCCAACAGGCCAATATTCTATATAGTTCAGTGCAGAAAACAGAACTATGCGAAGTGGTAGTAGGGAGTTGTAGTTTCCAACAGGCCAATATTCTATATAGTTCAGTGCAGAAAACAGAACTATGCGAAGTGGTAGTAGGGAGTTGTAGTTTCCAACAGGCCAATATTCTATATAGTTTAGTGCAGAAAACAGAACTATGCGAAGTAGTAGTAGGGAGTTGTAGTTTCCAACAGGCCAATATTCTATATAGTTTAGTGCAGAAAACAGAACTATGCGAAGTAGTAGTAGGGAGTTGTAGTTTCCAACAGGCCAATATTCTATATAGTTTAGTGCAGAAAACTTTGTAAAGCCTGCTACGAAAAAAAGAGACAGAAGAATGCTTTGCGAGGTATCTCTAACTGAAAATACATGCTCTAAGTGATTTGATAGTTACAGTTCAGCAGTCAGGTAACAGCTCTATGGAGATGAGATGATGACTTGGAAGTCATCTAATAAAACAAATGTAATATACACAGCTGAAATATTTTATGGCAGTAAAGTAATGTGCATAAATGATTGATAAGTGATAATCAGTCATGTGCAGTCACTACCATCATGGGACTTTTATTAATTGTATTATTAATGCATTGTGCATTTAATGTTTAAAAACTGATACGGAAAACTGATCTTTTTTTAATAAGCCAACCGAATCCGAACCAACCTCAAAGCAATAATCGCTCATCGCTGATTGCTCATATGAATAGGATAATGCCTTTGGCTGATAGACAATGAAAGAAAACCAATAGAACAGGAGAACACATAGAGGGAAGACTATAAAATAATTGCCTACACGTTTCTATGGTGGAATTTTGGCTATAGGTATTTTGAAGCAAGGTAAGACATGCCTCATAATATGAAGTAAAACGTCCAGGTTTCAAACAATTAAGAAACAGGGAAAATGTAGCGACGTTACCGTCTTCTGGTAGATGGAAAGGCTTTCTCAGAAACCTTCTCAATTAAATGTTAACTAGTTACAAAGTAGCCTACGCCTACCTGGCAGAATGGTTTCAGGATTATTTGCGTCAATCCGGTGGCCATTTGTTTTGCAATTTCCATTTTATGTGCTACAGAAACACTACTAACCAAACAACATTTCTAGGTGCCTGCGCAGTTGAACTAAAGGTTAACTACAATAAATAAATGTCATGCATTTTTTTCCCAGACCTCAAACGTGGTCTCCTGATGTGGTTAAAGCATTGTTATGGACTTAGAACATCCAAATTGGTTTTTGTTTTTTTATTTAAAAAGTTTGACTTTTTAAACCTGTGAAATTCAGGTTCAGTTTAACAGCCTCATTTATTTGTTTAATTGTAGGTAACATTGTGTGAAGTATTGAGTTTACTTTATTGAATCAATTTGAGAAATGTATCTGGTCTTTTGTGTTATTTTCTTTGTATTTGTTGACTTTTAGCCCTAGTTCAAACATCATCTCCGCACCAAATAAAATAAATCCATTTCTCTTTGGAAGAGCGGGGATAGAGAGCTGTCTGAAACCATGAAGTGAGCCTCGTCCGATTTCTTTCAATAGTTCTGCAGCTTCTCTTTTGGCCCAGTGCGGTTGAAGTAAGCATTTGTTTCATGCAGCACATCAGAGCAGTTCTTCCACTTTCAGGAGAAATGGTAATGCATATTAATATGTGTTAATTGCATGCAAATAATAGTTGCTTCACTACCACACCCACAACAGAAGCACAATCATTGTCTCGGATTTCCAGGAGGACTTCTGTAAGAGGTCGCTGTTACGTCACCCCAAAACCAACGAGGAAGTGCATGTGTTGAGAGCAGTTGTATGAAACCAATCGGTACATCAAGCAAAGCTTTTAACCTTGCCAGGCCCCTCTTAATTTCTCTTCAGTTCCACTCGCCATAAAATCGATGTTTGAACTGTGCATAAGATTTCCTTTAGTGAAGTACTGGTTAGCTCGGGAGTACTGGTGTACTATTGTTTGACTTTGTTTGATGTGTTAGTTTGGTTGAAACCCTCTCTGCGTCTTTAGGCTTGGCAGGTTCTGGGCACCACACAGGCCGAGAATGAGAATGAGCAGGCAGCCATCGTGTCACTCCAGAGGTAAAAAATTAGTTGTTTCTACTTACAAAGACCCCTTGACCTTTTCCACATTTTGTTACGTTATCTGAAATTGATTAAATAAATAATAATAAAAAATCCTCAGCAATCTACACACTATCCCATAATGACAAAGCAAAGCAGGTTTTTAGACATTTTTGCAAATGTATTAAAAATAAAAACATTTTTTACATTATTCAGACCCTTTGCTATGAGAATCAAAATTGAGCCCAGATGCATCCTGTTTCCATTGATCATCCTTGAGACGTTTCTACAACTTGGAGTCCATCTGTGGTACATTCAGTTGATTGGACATGATTTGGAAAGGCACACCTGTCTATATAAGGTCCCACAGTTGACAGTGCATGTCAGAGCAAAAACGAAGCCATGAGGTTGATTGAATCGTCCGTAGAGCTCCAAGACAGGATTTTGTCGAGGCACAGATCTGGGGAAGGGTACCAAAAAATGTCTGCAGCATAGAAGGTTACCAAGAACAAAGTGGCCTCCATCAGTCTTAAATGTAAGAAATTTGCAACCACCAAGACTCTTCCTAGAACTGGCTGCACGGCCAAACTGAGCTGTCGGGGGAGAAGGGCCTTGGTCAGGGGGGTGACCAAGAACCCTATGATCACTGACGGAGTGCTGGAGTTCCTCTGTGGAGATGGGAGAACCTTCCAGAAGGACAACCATCTCTGACACACTCCACCAATCAGGCCTTTGTTAGAGTGGCCAGACGGAAGCCACTCTTCAGTAAAAGGCACATGACAGCCTGCTTGGAGTTTGCCAAAAGGCACCTAAAGACTCTCAGACCATGAGAAACAAGTTTCTCTGGTCTGATGAAACCAAGATTGAACTCTTTGGCCTGAATGTCAAGCATCACGTCTGGAGGAAACCTGGCACCATCCCTACGGTAAAGCATGGTGGTGGCAGCATCATGCTGTGGGTGATGTTTTTCAGCGGCAGGGACTGGGAGACTAGTCAGCATCGTGGCAAAGAGTAACGGATCAACGTACAGATCCTTGATGAAAACCTGCTCCAGAGAGCTCAAGACCTCAGACTGGGGCGAAGGTTTACCTTCCAACAGGACAACTACCCTAAGCACACAGCCAAGACAACGCAGGAGTGGCTTCGGAACAAGTCTCTGAATGTCCTTGAGTGGCCCAGACAGAGCCCGGACTTGAACCCGATCAAACATCTCTGGAGAGACCTGAAAATAGCTGTGCACCAACGCTCCACATTCAACCTGACAGAGCTTGATAGGAGCTGCAGAGAAGAATGGGAGAAACCCCCCAAATACAGGTGTGCCAAGCTTGCAGCGTCATACCCAAGAAGACTCGAGGCTGTAATCGCTGCCAAAGTTGCTTCAGTAAAGTACTGAGTAAAGGTTCTGAAAACGTATGTAAATGTGCTAAAATAAAAATAAAATATTGTTTTTTTGCTTCATCATTATGGGGTATTTTGTGTAGCTTGATTTAATACAATTTAATACATTTTAGAATAAGGCTGTAATGTAACAAATTGTGGAAAACGTAAAGGGGTTTGAGTACTTAATGAAAAGCACTGTATATACATGTGTACAGTGTCACAGGTGGGATCAAACCCTGGTCTCCAGTTCTGATTTAAGTCGTAAGAGTATGACTCACCTTCATTACAACAGCACAACTATGTTGTTTAACTTGATAGGGTTAACAGCAAACATAGTAATGACCTTTTTTCAATCCTCAAATAACCTAATTCAATGGGTGTGCATCAGCAAAAATTTAGTCTCTCGCCAAGAAAAAAAAAGTGATTATTAAAACATTTCAAAACATTTCCAAGGAAGATGCATTCTCCCCATCCTACCTGGAACGACCTCACCTGGCATGCACACAAAAAAGACAGAACCAGCACATCCTTGCACAGAAATCACAGCAGTCCCTGTCTGCAGGTGTCTAGACCTCCACCACAACAACTTGCCGGCCCTCATGGCCCTGGCGGTGAGTTTGACCAACACAGGCATGCAACAGGACGCTTGCAAGGCCCTGCACCGATGGATCTGCCACAACCCCCGTTATAAACACCTACTGCCGGGGAGCCGGAGCCCACTCCTGCAGGGGTCCCCCACCACACCGCGTAGGGGTCGTCTCCATACGCCAACCTCTTGGTACGCCCACCTCTTGATTACAATGCATATTCAGTAGTTCCTCCTTTAAAAGCTGTGAGCTTAAGCCGCAGGACTTAGAGGTAATTTGTTGTCTAGTACAGTACCCTGCGTCACCACTTCATTGCTCCAGACTTGTGCAGGGGGGAGTTAGAGCACTGATTATACTTGTGGCTCTAACTGACTGGGCGACACAAACCTAAATGGAAAATTGTGCAGGACTTCAGTATTACTGACTAAAACTGTTGTTACACTCAGGTTTTTATTATTTGATTTTGTTTGGATTATTCTTGTAGCAGTGTAGGCCACTCCCGACCGGTCACATTGTACAGCGCCTGAGTGGAGCATTGGTCTAAAACACTGCATATCAGTGCAAGCTGTGTTGCTACACATGCTGGTTCAATAACTGTGCCGGCCTCAACTGGGAGACCCATGAGATGACTGTAGGTTTTTGGTTTTTCTCCGTCTAAAAACAGAAGTAAATTATTCCAAATAACAAACGGGCTTTATTTACAAATGAGTAACAATGTCTCACCCCATGTTCAAGAATGACCTTTTTTTCACTAATTTTACATTATTTGAAAACCAAATCTCCACTGCACTAATAATGGCGCTGACTAGGGAAACGTTCCCGCTGTTCTTAAAGCCAGTTTGCACCTTCAAACTAAAACAATGTAACTAATAATGGCATCTTTATGCTTTCATTAATAAAATAATGATAAAAATACTCTTTCAAAATGCTAATGTTTATTTAGTTATGGATCCATAACGAATTACTATGGGAATAAATATCACTAAATTACAGAAATATTATTATTCTACCTTTATTTCAACCAGGAACACAGACTGAGCTGGGCCCTGCGTATACATGTTTACACATACAGTTGAGGTACAGTGATTAACAAAGTACACAAGACAAACAAAAAAATCACAGATAATTGTTATGCTGGTGAATGAGGACCCAAAAGCGACTTAACGAAAACAGAGTCTTTATTCCAGTAAATGACAAAAGTAATAATCCTGGATATAACAAGGAGAAAACAAAACAGGAAAAAACTTAAATCCACTCGTCAGTAGAGAGGACTGACTGGAGACTCGACCATAGACTGCAGGTTGCTTCGGGAAGGCACCGACCGTAGCAGACTAAGACACCTGCTCATACGCAGCATCTGAAGAAGATAAAACACGACAGGGCGAGACAAGGACACAGAACAGCGAACATCATACAAGGATCCGACAAGGACAGAAGCGGAAAACAAGGGGAGAAATAGGGGCTCTAATCAGAGGGCAAAATAGGGGACAGGTGTGAAAAGAGTAAATGAGTGAGTTAGGAGAATGAGGAACAGCTGGGAGCAGGAACGGAACGATAGAGAGAAGAGAGAGAGGGAGGGGGAGAGAGAGGGATAGAAAGAGGGAACGAACCTAATAAGACCAGCAGGGGGAAACGAACAGAAGGGAAAGCACAAGGACAAGACAATATATGACAAAACATGACAGATAATAAATACAACAGCAGATTGTTACAATTACACCGTTCAAAAGGGTCCATTAGAAATGTCTTTGTTTTCCATGAAAACAAGAAATTAGTGACAAAATGAATAGGATACTGTATATAGTCAAGATGTTGACAAGACTATAAATAATGATTTTTAATTTAAATAATAATTGTGTCCTTCAAACTTTGCTTTCATCAAATAATCCTCCATTTGCAGCAGTTACAGCCCTGCAGAGCTTTGGCATTCTAGTTGTCAATTTGTTGAGGTAATCTGAAGATATTTCACCCCATGCTTCCTGAAGCACCTCCCATAAATTGGGATTGGCTTGATGGGCATTAATTACATACCATAAGGTCAAGCTGCTCCCACAACAGCTCAATAGGGTTGAGATCCGGTGACTGTGCTGGCCACTCCGTTATAGACAGAATACCAGCGGACTGCGTCTTCCCTAAATAGTTAGTGTATAGTTTGGAGCTGTGCTTTGGGTCATTGTCCTGTTGTAGGAGGAAATATGCTCCAATTAAGTGCGATCCACAGGGTATGACATGGCGTTGCAAAATGGAGTGATATCCTTCCTTCTTCAAGATCCCTTTTACCCTTTACAATTCTCCCACTTTACCACCACCGAAGCACCCCCAGACCATCACATTGCCTTCACCATGCTTGACAGATGGCGTCAAGCACTCCTCCAGGATATTTTCATTTTTTCTTTGTCTCACAAATGTTCTTCTTTGTGATCCGAACACGTCAAACTTAGAGTCGTCTGTCCATAACACTTTTTTCCAATCTTCCTGTCCAGTGTTGTATTTTTATTGGCTAGTCTGAGATATGGCTTTTTCTTTGCAACTCTGCCTAGAAGGCCAGCATCCCGGAGTCACCTCTTCACTGTTGACGTTGAGACTAGTGTTTTGCGGGTACTATTTAATGAAGCTGTTGTTTCTGAAACTGGACACTCTAATGTACGTGTCCTCTTGCTCAGTTGTGCGCCGGGGCCTCCCACTCCTCTTTCTATTCTGGTTAAAGCCAGTTTTCGCTGTTCTGTGAAGGGAGTAGTACACAGCATTGTATGAGATCTTCAATTTCTTGGCAATTTCTCTCATGGAATAGCCTTCATTTCTCAGAACAAGAATAGACTGACGAGTTTCAGAAGGAAGGTATTTGTTTCTGGCCATTTTGAGCTTGTAATCAAACCGACAAATGCTGATGCTCCAGATACTTAGCTCGTCTAAAGAGGCCAGTTTTATTGCTTCTTTAAACAGCACAAACGTTTTCAGCTGTGGTAACATAATTGCAAAAGGGTTTTCTAATGATCAATTAGCCTTTTAAAGTGATACACTTGGATTAGCTAACACAACATACCATTGGAACACAGGAGTGATGGTTGCTGATAATGGGCCTCTGTACTTGGATTAGCTAACACAACATACCATTGGAACACAGGAGTGATGGTTGTTGATAATGGGCCTCTGTACTTGGATTAGCTAACACAACGTGCCATTGGAACACAGGAGTGATGGTTGCTGATAATGGGCCTCTGTACTTGGATTAGCTAACACAACATGCCATTGGAACACAGGAGTGATGGTTGCTGATAATGGACCTCTGTACTTGGATTAGCTAACACAACATACCATTGGAAGACAGGAGTGATGGTTGCTGATAATGGGCCTCTGTACTTGGATTAGCTAACACAACGTGCCATTGGACCACAGGAGTGATGGTTTATGATAATGGGCCTCTGTACTTGGATTAGCTAACACAACGTGCTATTGGATCACAGGAGTGATGGTTGCTGATAATGGGCCTCTGTACTTGGATTAGCTAACACAACGTGCCATTGGAACACAGGAGTGATGGTTGCTGATAATGGGCCTCTGTACTTGGATTAGCTAACACAATGTACCATTGGGACAGAGGCGTGATGGTTGCTGGTAATGTAGATATTCCATTACAAATCAGCTGTTTCCAGTTACAGTACAGTATTTCTGATCAAGTTTAGGCTGCAGGGAGCGTAATTATAGCCTCAAGCTCATTACCATAACGCAACGTTAACTATTCATGAAAATCGCAAATGAAATGAAATAAATATATTGGCTCACAAGCTTAGCCTTTTGTTAACAACACTGTCATCTCAGATTTTCAAAATATGCTTTTCAACCATAGCTACACAAGCATTTGTGTAAGAGTATTGATAGCTAGCATAGCATTCAGCAGGCAACATTTTCACAAAAACAAGAAAAGCATTCAAATAAAATAATTTACCTTTGAAGAACTTCGGATGTTTTCAACGTGTTCATCACTTGGCTAAGAAAAAAACTTGAAAATTCAGTCATTACAACAGCAAACTTTTTTCCAAATTAACTCCATAATATCGACAGAAACATGGCAAACGTTGTTTTGAATCAATCCTCAAGGTGTTTTTCACATATCTATTTGATGATAAATCACTCGTGGTAGTTTGGTTTCTCCTCTGAAAAAAATGGAAAAAATGCACGCACCTGGAGATTACGCAATAGTTTCGACGGAGGACACCGAGCGGACACCTGGTAAATGTAGTCTCTTATGATCAATTTTCCGATGTTATGCCTACAAATACGTCACAATGCTGCAGACACCTTGGGGAAACGACAGAAAGTGTAGGCTCATTCCTTGCGCATTCACAGCCATATAAGGAGACATTGGAACACAGCGCATTCTAAATCTGGCTCACTTCCTGTATGAAATTTCACCTTGGTTTCGCCTGTAGCATTAGTTCTGTGGCACTCACAGACAATATCTTTGCAGTTTTGGAAACGTCAGAGTGTTTTCTTTCCAAAGCGGTCAATTATATGCATAGTCGGGCATCTTTTCATGACAAAATATCTTGTTTAAAACGGGAATGTTTTTCATCCAAAAATGAAATACTGCCCCCAGAGGTTCAAGAGGTTAAATGGCTTTTAACCTCTTGAATCTAGGGGGCATTATTTTCATTTTTGGAAAAATAACGTACCCAAAGTAAACGGCTATTTTTTCAGGACAAGATGCTAGAATATGCATATAATTGACAGCTTAGGATAGCAAACACTCTAAAGTTACCATAACTGTAAAAATATTGTCTGCGAGTACAACAGAACTGATATTGCAGGCGAAAGCCTGAGAAAAATTCAATCAGGAAGGGACTCTTATTTAGAAAGCTCTGCGTTCCTAAGATTCCTTTTTCTATGGCTTCCCTAATGTGTCTAGTGTAACAATACATAGTTTCAGGCTTTTATTTTGAAAAATGAGCCTGAACGTCAACATTGTGTCAGTGGTCAGCTGAAGTCTCTCAGAGTGTTTGGTGCGTAAAGGACAAATGCGGCCATTGTTTCTCTCTATCCTAGTAAGAAGCCACCAGTCCCGGTTGATATATTATCGAATAGATATTTGAAAAACACCTTGAGGATGGATTATAAACGACGTTTGCCATGTTTCTGTCGATATTATGGAGCTAATTTAGAATATTTTTCGGCGTTGTAGTGACTGCAATTACCGGTCAATTTCTCAGCCAAACGTGAAGAACCAATGGAGCTATTTCACCTACAAAAATAATGTTTTGGGAAAAAAGGAACATTTGCTATGTAGAGGCTGTGCCTTTAAATTCCAGAAAATGATGTCATGGCTTTAGAAGCTTCTGATAGGCTAATTGACATCATTTGAGTAAATTGGAGGTGTACCTGTAGATGTATTTCAAGGCCTACCTTCAAACTCTGTGCCTATTTGCTTGACATCATGGGAAAATCAAAAGAAATCAGCCAAAGACCTCAGGAGAAAAAAAATGGTTCATCATTGGAAGCAATTTCCAAACGCCACAGGTACCACGTTCATCTGTACAAACAATAGTATGCAAGTATAAACACCATGGGACCATGCAGCCGTCATACCGCTCAGGAAGGAGATGCATTCTGTCTCCTAGAGATTAACCTACTTTGGTGCGAAAATTGCAAATCAATCCCAGAACAGCAAAGGACCTTGTGAAGATGGTGGAGGAAACAGGTACAAAAGTATCTGTATCCACGGTAAAATGAGTCCTATATCGACATAACCTGAAAGGACGTTCAGCAAGGAAGAAGCCATTGCTCCAAAACCAACAAATGGACAATGACCCCAAGCAGACTTCCAAAGTTGTGGTAAAATGGCTTAAGGACAACAAAGTCAAGGTCAGAACTGGACAGAACTGAAAAAGTGTGTGCGAGCAAGGAGGCCTACAAACCTGACTCGGTTACACCAGCTCTGTCAGGAGGAATGGGACAAAATTCACCCAACTTATTGTGGGAAGCTTGTGGAAGGTTACACCAGCAAGCAAGTGATGTCTGCTAAATAATCAAGTTAGGTTTCTCCAGAAATAAATCATTTTAAATAAGAAATTGGCTTTATTTACAAATTAGTGAGAATGTCTCACCATGTTCAAGAATTGCCTTTTTCTCACTCCAAATCTCCAAAATATTGTTACTTTTTAAACAAAGTGATTATTATTATTAATTATTTATTTAGAATTATATAAAAGTCCCTTAGATATTCTCACAGATCCTAACAGAATATTCCCCTTAGATATTAATTTCGAATTCTCCAATGTAATTGTTGGCAGAGAGTCTCGTCATTGAAATAAATATATTTTAGATATGCTATAGGCCTACCATAGGCGAAATGAATATTTGTTTCACTACAATTAGGGTGTGGAAATGTTATACACCTTAGATAGTAATTTACAATCCTCCTATGCTGTAGTCTACTCCCGACCGTCACGTTGTACAGCGCAATATTTTCCATTCCATCCTAACGGAAATCCCGGGGGTTTCGTTTTTCTCGAAATAAAAACACGATAATATCAAATTAATTAAGCCAAATTTCCTAAAATCAATCTCATGTACTCTGTTATTACAAAAAAGGTTTGACATTCTCTAGTAATGCCAATATGGGAGACTATCAAATGCTTCTCAAAGTTGCCCTCTGGTGGTCAAACTAGCACTAACTTGCATTAACGTAAAAAATGGCTGACAATTAAATAACGGGCCATAGAATGCTGTATGTGCTGCAGTATGACACAACTTTTAAAGGAGGAACCACTGTAGCTTGCAGATATATTGCATTATTCCTTGTTATAAGCATATATGAGCCTTTATAATGTAAAGAGTCCATTTTAGGATAGCCTCAGTCTCAAGATGACTTCTTTCAATCTCAGGATATCTTAACAATGTCTGAACATATTAAGCCTATCTGGCAAAAAGAATGATGTCCTTCATTTCTGATGGAGCTCATTTTAAAATTTCTGCATAATTTACTTAAACTTGTTGAATCCATGCACTTCGGTTACTGTCTTGAAGCACATCAGGTGCACAGTGTGTCACTTGTCACAGTGTGTGTGTGTGCTTGCAGCAGCCAGCTGGTGGAGGTCAAGGGATTGTATCAGGAGGCCGTCTTGCTGAATACAGATGGGGTGGACCCGGACCTCCAGACAGGCCTTGGGGTCCTGTTCAACCTCAGCTCTGAGTTTGACAAGGCTGTGGAGTCCTTCAAGTCAGCCCTGTCTGTCAGACCTGAGGTATCCATTAATATAGTACAGAAACATACACACAATGCACAAACCTATCACAAAAACACCTAAACCTACCACACGCACATGCACACACACACGCTTTCACCGCCTATTCTGGTTATGTTGTGTCTGTCAGGACTACCTGCTGTGGAACCGCCTGGGGGCCACACTGGCTAATGGGGACCATAGTGAGGAGGCAGTGGAGGCATACACCCGGGCCCTGGAGCTCCAGCCAGGCTTCATCAGGTCCCGCTACAACCTGGGCATCAGCTGCATCAACCTGGGAGCGCACAAGTAGGCGTGGGGTATGGGATGGGTTGAGCTGAGCTGAGCTGAGCTGAGTGAGAGAGCAGTCAGATAGGGAGAGAGTGGAGTAAAAGATGCAGTAATAATGTTCTACTTTATAGCGCCCTTCATTACATTAAAGAATCTCAGAGCTTTAAAATAAGACATGTAAATTAGAAAAAACAACGTCACATCATCATGAGATGGACAGTGATTAGAAAGTTCATGGCTTGAGTGGTCATCTGAGGGAGGGGGCAAGCAAGCAGCACGGTCTTATCAAGGTGTCTCGCGTCTACTACCGAAATGGAGCACCCACCTGGATGATGCTACGGCAGTCACGTGGTGCCAGAAAGCACACCACATTTCATAATGTTACTTGTCCTCCCTACGATCCTCATCACGGGACATCTCTGACGTCATGCTTTTCAGGCTTCTCTTCATCCTCCACCTCTTAACACTGGCTGGCATTTGAATCAAAACATTTGCCAGCTAGCCTGTTAACATTAGCTTGCTAGCCAAACAAACAAATGATTTGCCAGCTTCAGTCTTAATGCTGTGGTTGATTCTGATGATATTAGCCATACTAATTGTTCATTCTTAAAACAAAAAGATTGTATGGAAACAATCCAAATGAATTACAAAAATATTTACTACAAAAAAAAAAGCTTATGTAGCGTGGTTCGTTTTGCGTTGTGTACTTTTAATTAGTACGCTGCCACAACTGGAGGTCTGCTAGTTGAATTATTTTTATTTGCCCTGCACACGAAGAGACAACACACATTATGTTAACCCTTGGCGCAGTCATAGTGCTCAGGCACCTTGCTAGGCAAAAGAGAAAAAATAACATCAAAAGGTAAAATAACATCAAAAGGAAATAACAGGTGCTGTGTGCACACATTCAGTGCACAAGAGCACACTATACAATACAAGCAAAATGATACAGATCATCATTCAGACAACATACCTGGACACGAAGAGACAACACACAACATGTTAGCCCTTGGCGCAGTCATAGCTCTCAGGCACCTGCGCAAGCACATGGACACTCACTCAAACACGGTCTCAAGGACTCACGAGTTACAATAGATACCACGGTTTTATATTGAAATATCGCGGAGACAAGGACAACATACCTTGCTAGCCGAAGGTCAGGCAAAAGAGAACAATAAGGGGGGTACGCATGTACGCGATGGACAAAACCAAAATATACAAAACTTTTACAATCACATGTACAGTGGGGCAAAAAAGTATTTAGTCAGCCACCAACAGTGCAAGTTCTCCCACTTAAAAAGATCAGAGGCCTGTAATTTTCATCATAATTTTCACTTCAACTATGACAGACAAAATGAGAGAAAAAATCCAGAAAATCACGTTGTAGGATTTTTTATGAATTTATTTGCAAATTATGGTGGAAAATAAGTATGTTGGTCACCTACAAACAAGCAAGATTTCTGGCTATCACAGACCTGTAACTTCTTCTTTAATAGCCTCCTCTGTCCTCCACCTGTTACCTGTATTAATGGCACCTGTTTGAACTTGTTAGCAGTATAAAATACACCTGTCCACAACCTCAAACAGTCACACTCCAAACTCCACTATGGCCAAGACCAAAGAGCTGTCAAAGGACACCAGAAACTAAATTGTAGACCTGCACCAGGCTGGGAAGACTGAATCTGCAATAGGTAAGCAGCTTGGTTTGAAGAAATCAACTGTGGGAGCAATTATTAGGAAATGGAAGACATACAAGACCACTGATAATCTCCCTCGATCTGGGGCTCCATGCAAGATCTCACCCCGTGGGGTCAAAATGATCACAAGAACGGTGAGCAAAAATCCCAGAACCACACGGGGGGACCTAGTGAATGACCTGCAGAGAGCTGGGACCAAAGTAACAAAGCCTACCGTCAGTAACACTACACCGCCAGGGACTCAAATCCTGCAGTGCCAGAGGTGACCCCCTGCTTAAGCCAGTATATGTCCAGGCCCGTCTGAAGTTTGCTAGAGAGCATTTGGATGATCCAGAAGAAGATTGGGAGAATGTCATATGGTCAGATGAAACCAAAATAGAACGTTTTGGTAAAAACTCAACTCGTCGTGTTTGGAGGACAAAGAATGCTGAGTTGCATCCAAAGAACACCATACCTACTGTGAAGCATGAGGGTGGAAACATCATGCTTTGGGGCTGTTTTTCTGCAAAGGGACCAGGACGACTGATCCGTGTAAAGGAAAGAATGAATGGGGCCATGTATCGTGAGATTTTGAGTGAAAACCTCCTTCCATAAGCAAGGGCATTGAAGATGAAACGTGGCTGTGTCTTTCAGCATGACAATGATCCCAAACACACCGCCTGGGCAACGAAGGAGTGGCTTCGTAAGAAGCATTTCAGGGCCCTGGAGTGGCCTAGCCAGTCTCCAGATCTCAACCCCATAGAAAATCTTTGGAGGGAGTTGAAAGTCTGTGTTGCCCAGCAACAGCCCCAAAACATCACTGCTCTAGAAGAGATCTGCATGGAGGAGTGGGTCAAAATACCAGCAACAGTTTGACCATCTTGTGAAGACTTACAGAAAACGTTTGACCTCTGTCATTGCCAACAAAGGGTATATAACAAAGTATTGAGATAAACTTTTGTTATTGACCAAATACTTATTTTCCACCATAATCTGCAAATCAATTCATTAGAAATCCTACAATGTGATTTTCTGGATTTTTTTTCTAATTTTGTCTGTCATAGTTGAAGTGTACCTATGATGAAAATTACAGGCCTCTCACATCTTTTTAAGTGGGAGAACTTGCACAATTGGTGGCTGACTAAATACTTTTTTGCCCCACCGTATGTACAATATTGATATGAAAAAAGTGTTTGTACACCAAAGAATAACATTAGCTATGCAGCTGTAATTAAATAAAATACACACTGAAATATTATTATTATCAAATTATTAACATCCCCTCTTGACCTGGCCTATTTGATTTGGTCCTTGTGTTCGACTTGGTGCATAATCTAGGGGAACAACATCATGCTGCTACACTGAGGCTGCTACTAGGGTGCCATGGCAACTGTAGAACGATGTTGTTGAAGGCTTACTTTCCTGTGGGGTTGGGAATAGTATATCCAGGTTTAAAGGGATACTTCAGTCAAGTTTACTGTTTCCTTACCTTGAACGCAGTCTAATGAGGGACTGATGGACAGACTGGCTACTTTGACAAAATCAAATCAATGATTACAGTCTTTCCTTGTCCATAGACGGCTCTCAAAGTAAGTATATATACTTTTAATTGAGCTATCCCGTCCTACCAATGCTAACAGGGCTCCTAACTCTCCAATTGTTTTACACTGAACAATGTTAATGCTATTAAAGCTGTTTGTAAACAAACCCATATTTGGGGTTACAGAATCTCTTGGTCCATGTACTACTTTCTACTTATCCATAAGATGAATTGAAGTTGTAATAACGGCAAACTATTCCTTTAAGATGAAGTAAAATTGTAATATCAGCGAGCTCTCTCTTAAGATAAAGTAAAGAGAGTAATAATTTTTAAAAATGTTATCTTTTTCCTGATTTTTTTTTTTAGGGAGGCAGCTAGTAATTTCCTGACTGCCCTTAACCAGCAGAGGCAGAGCCAGAGTCACCAAGTCATGTCGGCTAACATCTGGGCTGCCCTTCGGATCGCCCTCTCCATGATGGACCGGCCCGAGCTCTTCCAGGCTGCGAACCTTGGAGACCTGGACCTTCTCATGAAGGCCTTCGAAATGGGGCGGGTTATGTGACCACGTTTAGCGGGGCTCCTCAGATAAACAGTTCGCTAATTGGCTAGAGGGTTGCCAGATTGGTGACCAAGAATGGCTTCTGTTAATGTATAGCTAAATTAATGTCTGACAGAAGAGAGGGGGGATTGTAGAATAATGGAGGTGTTCTAGTATTTGAAATGCCATTATAGTGGAAACATTGGAAGACCTGAACCAACTTGGGAAATATACACACTCTTTTAATTTAGACTGGCCTCCAGCAGCTGAAATTAAGCTACAATAACACAGCCATAGATCAAATGGTATTCCCCGTTTTGGTATGGCACTGTATACAACTTATGCTGTGGGGTCATATACAATGGGGTACTACTATTTATTTCTTATCCCCGAAGAGCACAACGTTGACTGAGAAAAGGAAAAGACAAGAGTCTGCTGTAAAGTAGAGGAAAAACAAGCCATGCATGCCCGGCAATCACATTGTGAAAGAACTGAAGCCTTATACTAAGTGAAATGATATCAAATGCACAAGTCGTAATCACTTTTATAGACAGCGGGTACTGATGGTCAAATTGTGTGTAATAGTATAGACTAGAGTCCTCTTGTGTATAGTTTTTTCTCATTTTGTACATACCTGTATTTATTTGGAATATCACTTCCATGCAATGCTCCAAGTACAGTATGTAATATAAGGCTGGTTGACAGGTCCGATAGTCCGGAAAGTAAATAAGCTAATTTGGACATACACACACGTTTTGTCGGTACACAGACTGCCTCTGGATGAACAATCATTGTACCATTTGGCGTGTGTGTGTGTGTGTGTGTGTGTGTGTGTGTGTGTGTGTGTGTGTGTGTGTGTGTGTGTGTGTGTGTGTGTGTGTGTGTGTGTGTGTGTGTGTGTGTGTGTGTGTGTGTGTGTGTGTGTGTGTGTGTGTGTGTGTGTGTGTGTGTGTGTGTGTGTGTGTGTGTGTGTGTGTGTGTGTGTAGCTTGATTTTATTTCAACCACTCTACAGCAATAAGTGTCGTGTTTTTCCACAATGCCCACTTACTATTCAAGTAGTAACTACCCGCACACACCTGCTTGCGACACCTGTTCCATCTGTTTTTGCAACATCAGTCACATGAAAGGATGTCTGCCTCTCATCTTTACTAGCATCTCAGTAACAACTAGTGACGTTCAAACACGTTCAAACACTGCTTTGTGATCCTGGCTTCAAAGTGTGGCAACAACCGCTGAAAATGAAATCCCTCTAAAGCAGCCTGTCATGTTCAAATGAGAGTGATTAAGTCAACAGCGAGGAAAAAGCACTCAAAAGACCCGTTAATACAAGTTATGCAAGTCACCCGTTCGTTCATTGGTTTTACGAATCAGTGTTTGATGAAATATGATTTCAAGCATAATTCATCTGCTTTTTAAGAAATTCTGTTTTTGAGGATAGATTTTCCAGTTTTCTTTCTTACCAGAAAAAAAAGGTGTGGTGTTTAAAGTGAATATTGGTTTACAACTGAATTGGTAGTGGACATGTGTGTTGAATTGACAGTAAATTCCCTATGCAATATACAGTATATTTGTATAACATTGACTGTTGTCTCATATTTGGTTCAATTAACCAAACTCATTTTTCTTTGGGAGTTTGAACTTCTGTCCACATGCAAAGGCTAAAGACCATTACGATTAGTTTTTTTAAGCATATGTGTTAGTGCCAGGCTGGAACAAAAGCCTGTTCTCTGGAAGTGGGGTTGGAGAACCCTGATTTACACTAACCAATTCCCCATTTCCTTAGAATTTACTTTGGGTCTTTTTACCTTCTCAGATTGTCAATAAGTTGAATGTTGGCCATGGAATTTGAGAATGTTGGCCATGGAATTTGAGAATGTTGGCCATGGAATTTGAGAATGTTGGCCATGGAATTTGAGAATGTTGGCCATGGAATTTGAGAATGTTGGCCATGGAATTTGAGAATGTTGGCTTGTGTAATGTAGTATAATAATATTTATTGACATTGTACAGTACATACATACAAATGGCAAAGTTACTAAACAGTTTCTACACTGTAAATAGTGTGCACTGTATAAATTAAAGTTACAGCCTAATTCTAAAATGGATTAAATAAAAACAAAATGCTCAATCTACACACAATACCCCATATTTACATTTTAGCAACTGTATTAAAAATAAACAGAAATAACTTCTTTACACAAGTATTCAGACCCTTTCCTATGATACTCTAAATTGAGCTCAGGTGCATCCTGTTTCCATTGATGATCCTTGAGATGTTTCTACAACTTGGAGTCCACCTAAGGAAAATTCAGTTGATTGGACATGATTTGGAAAGGCACTCCTGTCTATATAAGGTCCCACAGTTGACAGAGCCAAAACCAAGCGATGAGGTTGAAGGAATTTGGGAAGGGTACCAAAAGAATTCTGTGGCATTGAAGGTCCCAAAAAACACAGTGGCCCTCCATCATTCTTAAATAGAATCAGTTTGGAACCACCAAGGCTCTTCCTAGAGCTGGCAGCCTGGTCAAACTGAGTAATCGGGGATAAGGGTCTTGGTCAGGGAGGTGACAAAGAACCCGATGGTCACTCTGACAGAGCACTTGAGTTCCTCTGTGGGAGAAACTTCGAGGGACAACCATCTCTGCAGCACTCCACCAATCAGGCCTTTTTGGTAGAGTGTCCAGACAGAAGCCACTCCTCAGTAAAAGGCACATGACAGCCCGTTTGGAGTTTGCCAAAAGGCACCCGTAAAGACTTTCAGATCGTGAGAAACCAAGATTGAACTCTTTGTCCTGAATTCCAAGCGTCACATCTGGAGGAGACCTGGCACCATCCCTACGGTGAAGCACGGTGGTGGAAGCATCCTGCTGTGGTGATGTTTTCCAGAGGCAGGGACTGGGAGACTAGTCAGGATTGAGGCAAAGATGAACGGAGCAAAGTGCAGAGAGATCCTTGATGAAAACCTGCTCCAGAGGGCTCAGGACCTCAGACCCGGGTGAAGGTTCACATTCCAAAAGGGCAACGACCCAAAGCACACAGCCAAGACAACGCAGGAGTGGCATCGGAACAAGTCTCTGAATGTCCTTGAGTGGCCCAGCCAGAACCCGGGCTTGAACCCAATCAAACATCTCTGGAGAGACCTGAAAATAGCTGTGCAGCGACACTCCCCATCCAACCTGACAGAGCTTGAGAGGATCTGCAGAGAAGAATGGGAGAGACTCCCCAAATATAGGTGTGCCAAGCTTAAACCGTCATATCAAAAAAGACTGCCAAAGCTGCATCAACAAAATACTGAGTAAATTGTCTGAATACTTATGTAAATGTAATATTTCTGTATTTTCTAAAAATGATGGCTGAGATATTTTTTTTTAAAGTCCATTTTAGAATAAGGCTGTAACGTAACAAAATGTGGAAAAAGTCAAGGGGTCTGAATACTTTCTGAAGGCACTGTACATAAAAAACAAAACCTATCAAAAATTGTATTTACAGGATAATACCAATATATATTTAATGCATTTCTCTAAGAACAACTATTACATGTATTAGCAACGGAATATATTTTACTTACAAGCTACAGTTGAAATGTCGCCTGTAACCACAAGCACTTAAACTCAATCTGCACTTGCATATTTGTGATTAAAGGAATTGTTTGCCCAAATTACAAAATAAGTTAGTATACTTGCATGATAAGAAAAACAACTATGAGCCAGCCATCACTATGGATAATATTCTCTTCTGGTCAATAGAAAAATCTGATCATCTATCTTTGTAATTTGCGGAACTATCCCTTTAAGCCAACTTAATTAAAAATAGCTGTACTTATCAATATGCAAATATGTTTAGCATGTAAACATGTTGTGAAGTCATATCCTTTGTGAGCATGGACCCATCATTAGTTGTCACTTAGCTTTTCCAAATGCTCATGCCACTGTATAGCAGTATTCCTGTAAAGAAACATTAAACACGGGTTTATTGTCAATATTCAAATAATATTTTAGAAATTAAAGTTAAATTGTTACATAAGATGAATGCCATTGTTTTTTTCTGGATGTCTCACAGCTGCAACACATTTTCACTAAATAAAGTCACATAACAGTATTATTACAGCCCAGTGGCGCCCTTGTACTGGAATCCCTACCACATCCTGGATTTGAAATTAAACATACAATACCAGTCAAATGTTTGGAGACACCTACTCATTCCTGGGTCTGTTTCTTTTTACTATTTTCTACATTGTAGAATAATAGTGAAGATATCAAAACTATGAAATAACACATATGAAATCATGTAGTAACCCATAAAGTGTTAAACAAAATATATTTTAGATTCTTCAAAGTAGCCACCCTTTGCCTTGACAGCTTTGCACACTTGGTATTCTCTTAACCAGTTTCACCTGGAATGCTTTTCCAACCGTCTTGAAGGAGTTCCCACATATGCTGAACACTTGTTGGCTGCTTTTCCTTCACTCTGTGGTCCAACTCATCCTGAACCATCTCAATTGGGTTGATGTCGGGTGATTATGGAGGCCAGGTCATCTGATGCAGCACTCCATCACTCTTGTTCTTAGTCAAATAGCCCTTACACAGCCTGGAGGTGTGTTGGGTCATTGTCCTGCTGAAAAACAAATGATAGTCCCACTAAGCTCAAACCAGATGGGATGGTGTATCGCTGCATAATGCTGTGGAAGACATGTTGGTTGAGTGTGCCTTGAACTCCAAATAAATCACAGACCGTTTCACCAGCAAAGCACCATCACACCTCCTCCTCCATGCTTCACGGTGGGAACCACACATGCAGGGATCATCTGTTCACCTACTATGCATCTCACATAGACACGTCGGTTGGAACCAAAATTCTCAAATTTGGACTCATCAGCCCAAAGACAGATTTCCATTGCTCGTGTTTCTTGGCCCAAGTAAGTTAATTATTTTTAACCCTTGTTAAAATAGAAAACATATGTGGATATATTGAAGCAACATCTCAAGATATCAGTCAGGAAGTTAAAGCTTGTTTAATGGCATACTTCCAAAGTTGTGGCAAAATGGCTTAATTACGGACAACAAAGTCATGGTATTGGAGTGGCCATCACAAAGCCTTGACCTAAATCCTATAAAAAATGTGTGGGCAGAACTGAAAAATCGTGTGCGAGCAAGGAAGCCTACAAACCCTACACCAGCTCTGTCAGGAGGAATGGGACAAAATTCACCCAACTTATTGTGGGAAGCTTGTGGAAAGGCTACCTGCAACGTTTGACCCAAGTTAAACAATTTAAAGTCATGCTATCAAATACTAATTGAGTGTATGTATACTTCTGACCCACTGGGAATGTGATGAAAGAAAAGTTGAAATACATCATTATCTCTACTATTATTCTGACATTTCACATTCTTAAAATAAAGTGGTGATCCTAACTGACCTAAGACAGGGAATTTTTACTAGTGTTGAATGTCAGGAATTGTGAAAGTTTGAGTTTAAATGTATTTGGCTAAGGTGTTTGTAGACTTCTGACTCCATGGAAATCTTTAGGCAAAATGAGTTTCCACAAACAAGGAAAGGATATCCAACAAAACAATTAATCAATTGATCATCATTCTCACCATGCTTATGGCCTCAAGGCAATCTAGATCATCGTAAAAGTCCAGAAACTCCCAAGTTTCTATATCGTCCAAGTCCAGATCGGACATGTCTTCATCCTCAAAGCCTTCTATATCCTCTTGAATGTCCATAACTTCAAGAGTGTCCCGCAAAACAAGAGTAGCCAGAGAATGTCTGGAGCTTAAAGAATTTTCAAGTCTGACCCCAAAAATCTGGAACATCCAAATTCTTCAAATTGAGTTGAGGTGAGCAAGTGGTGACGTGTGATATTTGATGCCTCTTTTCATCAGCATGGCGTAGTGGAAAAATTAGCCACAGCTATGAGTGACAAACCTGGGCCTTGTTCAAATACTCTAAAAAAATGCATCCTTCCTTCCCTAATCTGACATGACTAGATGGGTCAAAGAAATTCAATGGAACCCTTTGTTTAGACATATCAAATGATGTTTTAGAGCAGTGATTACTTCAACAATGGAAATAAATATGGCTGCTTAACCTATGAGCCCCCTTGGAGATTGTGGAGATCTGAGAGTATTAGATAGGTGTAAGCAATAATAGTACATGTAGCTCTCCTGGCTCTATCTATTCTATAAATCTTATCAGAAGGATCACAATCATCCAGCTTCACCTTAATAATGGAGAAGATGGACCACTACACGCCAAGACTGTTGTCCTTGTTTGAGTCAAGAGGTTTATTATTCAACTAAGCAGGAACATTTTAATTTACTAACTTTGCCTGCTCATCGTTGTTTTAAATGTAATGGTGCTCACCAGATGATGTCAGTGTTTTGTACAGTACAGTTATTGCAAAAATAAAATAAATACAATTGTTTCAGTGACAGTCACTGTGAGCAACCTGGCCTATGTATCATTATTACCAGCAGCATACCACCCTGCATACCACTGCTGGCTTGCTTCTGAAGCTAAGCAGCGTTGGTCCTGGTCAGTTCCTGGATGGGAGAACAGATGCTGCTAGAAGTGGTGTTGGAGGGCAAGTAGGAGGCCCTCTTTCCTCTGGTCTAAAAAGATATCCCAATGCCCCAGGGCAGTGATTGGGGACACTGCCCTGTGTAGTGTAGGGTGTCCTGACTCTCTGAGGTCATTAAAGATCCCATGGCACTTATCGTAAGAGTAGGGGTGTTAACCCCGGTGTCCTGGCTAAATTCCCAATCTGGCCCTCAAACCATCACGGTCACCTAATAATCCCCAGTTTACAATTGGCTCATTAATCCCCCTCCTCTTCCCTGTAACTATTCCCCAGATTGTTGCTTGAAATGAGAACGTGTTCTCAGTCAATTTACCTGGTGAAATAACAAATACATTTAAAAGATTGGATTGTGAAGATAAATATGCAGGAATCCTGTGCTTATTTTCTTTTTTGTTTGGTGAAATATGCATAAAATGAGAGTAATTGCCCATAACTTTGCATGTTTTAATACTTGTATTAAAAATGCAGAACAAAATGATTATTACCAAAGAAAATCTCAATCTAATGGAATTTCTTAAAAGAAAGACTAACTTTATGTTTAATCAGTTTATAATCAAGATACATTTGTTTGTTAATCTTTATGTTGTGTTGTTTTGATGAATGTATTTTAATTTTGACTATCATATTATAGTTTTGATGAATTAAGCAAAGCCAGTTTAGACAGGAAACTTGAGTGTTGCATCAACTGTTAGCGAGCTGTTAGTAAGCATTAGATTCAAACAATCAGTTCTCACCTTTTTGTTCAATTTTCACCTAAAATGACCCAAATCTAACTGCCTGTAGCTCAGGCCCTGAAGCAAGGATAAGCATATTCTTGGTACAGTTTGAAAGAAAACATTTGAAGTTTATGGAAATAAGAAAGAAATGTAGTAGATTATAACACAATAGATCTGGTAAAAGATTATACATTGGAAAAACCATCACCTTTGAAATGCAAGAGAAAGGCCATAATGTATTATTCCAGCCCAGATGTAATTTAGATTTCTATTAAATACTTTGTAGGGCTAGGCATCCCGCTAGCAGGACAACTTCCGGTGAAACAATTCAAATTCAAATAAATAATTGTAAAAATGATGGATATTAAACATTAAGGTTATCTTATCTATAAGTTATCTTATATCAGTTGAAAGCGTAGATTCTTGTTAATCTAACTGCACTGTCCGATTTACAGTAGCTATTACAGCAAAAACATGCCATGCGATTGTTTGAGGACGGCGCCCCAAATCAAAATATTTTTCTACTGGCACAGGTTTCATAAATTCACAAATACAATTAAATATTCACTTTTTGAAAATATTCCTCTGATTTGTCATCCAAAGGGTCCCAGCTATAACATGTAGTGTCATGCAGAGAAAGGAATCTGAAAATCTACCGCTAAACTTTGTTTCAACAAGTCAAAATATGTTCCTATTGACTCTTCAGATACCCTAAAATGTAATCAAACTATAATATTTCTTATGGATAGAAGTATGTTCAATAGGAAACAGGCGCGTCCTGTCTTCATGGCGCACGCAAATACGAATTTCCAAGATTGTGTCCCTGTACTAAAACTGTTATTTATTATTCGTTTTTGAAGTTACAAGCCTTAAACCTTGAACATAGACTGCTGACACTCTGTGGAAGCCATAGGAATTCCATCCAGGGAGCTAATTTCCTGTATGACATTATACTTGCCATTGTAAAAATTCAGATGGGATTTTCTCCTACCATATCTATTGTGTAATATTCTCCTACATTATTTTAACATTTCTACAAACTTCAAAGTGTTTTCTTTCCAATGGTACCAATTATATGCATATCCTGGCTTCAGGGCAACAGGCAGTTCACTTTGGGCACATCATTCAGGCGGAAATTGAGGGATAAAAGGGGCCTAGCCCTAAAAAGTTTTTTACTATCAAAATGTCTAAGACAAACTTCAAGAGCATAACACACTTGTTGAAACCATTTTTCAAATTTGTTTATATTCCCTTATCATACTGGCGACCTCCCCACAGAGTTACCCCTTAGGGAGAAATCCAGACCGTACAGCAGTCCCAATCTGGTGAGATTTGTCAAACAAGACAAAAACAACAACAACAGCGATACACTTCTTGAAAAAAAACTAGAGATGAGAATTTTTTTTATTCCTTTCAAAGGCAGACATGTAAAGAAACAAATTAGCATATTTACCAAAAGCCCCAGGGGACCGGTAATTAAAAACAACACTGTCTGTTAAATCAAAAATAACTAAATTAGAATAACAAATCAAATTAGAATTACAACTCTTGATAACTCCATAAGGAAATAAGTATATCCCATAAGGTAATGGTAAAATAGACTAGAGACAGGTGTTCCTCATTCTTCAGGGCAGCTCCCTCTCTCCTTCTTGTGTTCCGAATTACACATAGGACTACTGCTAAATTATAAACTTCTCCCTAATTTTTAGTGTTTACATAGCCCATTTAAATCTCATCCAATGGCTTCAGTCTTTCTAGTGAGGGTGATCGGGCCTCCGCAGGGAGCCAAATCAGAGGTCATTCAACCCCATTATGTGTTTTCTTTATTTTTCTTTCCCTGTACCTCAGAAACCATTTAAAACACTTCCATCATTCTGCGTACCCAGTTTACAACCAAATAAAAAGACACCACACAATAAATCAAACATGGTATAAACATGACTTAACAAATAATCCTAACCGGTGAGTTGTGTGCGCCTGTGCTGGTAAAACTTATGGCAAAACAAACAAACCAATGGCCAGGCCTTACTTATTTGGGAGCTCCCTCTATGGCCAGATCCGATAATTTTGTAAAACTGCAGAATTTCACTAACTACTCTCGCAAGGCAACAGCCTCGGGAAACAGTTCAAAGGGAGTGAAATGAACATTTTATTTGTTTCCATTTTGCTATATCTTAATCAGTCCAAACAATTCAAATTAGAAATTCTTACTTTCCAATTAACTTACTATACCAGTTGAACAAAACGTTTTAAATCAAAAAAACAAACATGATCATTTCTGTTCACAGGGAGGCCACTTCAATTACTTGTGACGCATCTTGCCTTTCATCAATTCTATTAAAATATTTCGGAATAAGGTGTCTCACGATATTAAAACCACTAGGATTTTCCTGAGTTGCATTGTTCCTACTCGATCATGTGTAATTTGCTTCTTAACTTCTGAAATCAAAAACCCCCAAATATGTTATCTTGTTTCATATATGATGCCTTTTGGCCCTGCTCTACCAAATAGTTTACTAATGAGGTGATGTCTGGCATATGAGTTTCAAATTCACTACATATTGTATCAACACAGATTGAAATTCACACCATTACATTTACATTTAAGTCATTTAGCAGACGCTCTTATCCAGAGCGACTTACAAATTGGTGCATTCACCTTATGACATCCAGTGGGACAGTCACTTAACAATAGTGCATCTAAAACTTAAGGGGGGTGAGAGGGATTACTTATCCTATCCTAGGTATTCCTTAAAGAGGTGGGGTTTCAGGTGTCTCAGGAAGGTGGTGATTGACTCCGCTGTCCTGGCGTCGTGAGGGAGTTTGTTCCACCATTGGGGGGCCAGGGCAGCGAACAGTTTTGACTGGGCTGAGCGGGAGCTGTACTTCCTCAGTGGTAGGGAGGCGAGCAGGCCAGAGGTGGATGAACGCAGTGCCCTTGTTTGGGTGTAGGGCCTGATCAGAGCCTGGAGGTACTGAGGTGCCGTTCCCCTCACAGCTCCGTAGGCAAGCACCATGGTCTTGTAGCGGATGCGAGCTTCAACTGGAAGCCAGTGGAGAGAACGGAGGAGCGGGGTGACGTGAGAGAACTTGGGAAGGTTGAACACCAGACGGGCTGCGGCGTTCTGGATGAGTTGAAGGGGTTTAATGGCACAGGCAGGGAGCCCAGCCAACAGCGAGTTGCAGTAATCCAGACGGGAGATGACAAGTGCCTGGATTAGGACCTGCGCCGCTTCCTGTGTGAGGCAGGGTCGTACTCTGCGGATGTTGTAGAGCATGAACCTACAGGAACGGGCCACCGCCTTGATGTTAGTTGAGAACGACAGGGTGTTGTCCAGGATCACGCCAAGGTTCTTGGCGCTCTGGGAGGAGGACACATCGACGGGGCTGTAGTGGAGCAGGTTGAGAGCTTCAAAGTTCCTACAAACTAATATGGTCCAATATACAGCCAATTTTAAGACTTCAGCCACCCTAGTTATCCAAGCTCAAAATCAGTTCCACACCCATCTGTAAAATAATCTGCTACTGCATCCCATGTTCAAAGACATGGTAGTAGTCACATTGCTTTCGATTCTGCACCCCACAAATCTGTCAAATTAAAATCAATTTTATTTGTCACATACACATGATAACAGGTTAAACCTGCCATCAAAGCAGACATACATATTAATGTTACATGCCCAGGCTGTGTTCGAAATGCTTGTGCTTCTAGTTCTATTTTGGTTTGGTCAGACAATGCAGTGATAACCAACAAGTAATCTAACTAACGATTCCAAAACTACTGTCTTATACACAGTGTATTCACTTTGGGTGTTCATAAATAAAAATATGTACATAAGGATATATGAATGAGTGATGGTACAGAGCAGCATACAGTAGATGGTATCAGTTGAGTACAGTATATATGCATATGAGATGAGTATGACTAGACAAAGTAAACAAAGTGGCATAGTTAAAGTGGCTATGAAGAGAAGCTCTGATCACAAAGATATCACGATCAATTTCTCTCTATAATGTTGTCTACATTCATGCATATCTAGTCTTAGATTTAACTTTGCTGCTGGCAACTTATTACGTTTTTCCCCGATGTTTACGGACAGCTGAATTCAACGGGTGTTGAGCATTCGGAAATTCATCACTTAGTCAGGGCTCTTTGTAATTCAGGTCCTGCTCACCTGAAATCTGCACTTCTTTCCAACTGTCAATACCATTGAGCATACGCAAATGACGTAATAATAAAGTCTGGAGATAGCATATAGTTAATATCCTCTGTCAGCTCAGTTGATGAGCCGTTGTAACGCGGTGGTGGGTGACATCCCCCATGGTTGAATGTATGCAGGAGATGACTGTAGTGGGATAAAAGCGTCATTTGCTGTCCCGTCATCACCTCGAGCATGTTCGGTGTTATTCCTGTAGACCTGTCCCTTCCCGTTTTGGCTCTAACTTAACATCAGTACCAATGGGAGTTTGAGGTCCCAGTCTTTGTGGTTGGCTGCCACATACTTCCTCAATATTCGGACGATTGTTTTGTTGTTCCTTTCTACCCTGCCCGAGCTCCTAGGGTGGTATGCGATGTGGAGTTTAGCTTTGACTCCCAGAAGCCTCCACAGTTCGGTCATTACAGCTGCCGAAAAGTGGGTTCCTCTGTCGCTGTCCACGGTTTCTCCTGGAAGGCCGAAATGACTGAAAACGTGGTTTAGCAAAAGAACAGCCGTGGTTTCCGCTGTCTTTGGTTGCCTGTAGGCATTCCACCCACTTTGTGAATGCGCAAGTCACTGTTGAGGAGATACTTGTTGCTTCTGGCTGACCTGGCAACTGGGCCGACCCAGTCGATCTGGATCGAGCTCCAGGGGTAAGACACGCCCTTGCGTTGCAGGGGTGCTCTGTGAAGTAGCTTGGAGGGTTGAAACTGGCAGCAAACTAGACACCACCTCACGTATTGGGCCACATCTTGTTCCATGTGAGGCCAGTAAGCCACCTGTCGCATGTAGCCTTGACCCCCCTATGGCGTCCACATGGCTCGTCGTGGGCATGGGCTATCATTATCCCCCTCTGTGTTTTAGGAACTACCCACCTTCGAGCGGTGTCGGTTTCTGAAACATACACCAACCAGTAGGTCATCTACAAGTGTGAGGTGCTGTTTAGTTGCGTACAGCGAACGCAAGTCGTGTGAACCTGCCAAAGCCAGTTCGGACACTGGGTGGTTGACAGGATCCGACAGGAACGCCATCAAATTGGCGAGGGACTCATCTTGGCGTTGCATTGCTACCAGATTGCTATTCACGAATGAATGCGTTAGCAACACATTATGTTCGTGCAAAGACGTTTCCTGTGGTGCTACATGGCTACGCGTTCCCACAGACACCATAGCTTCCTCAGTGTGTTTTGCATCTCGAGCATCAAACACCCAAAGGGTGCTGTGAATTGCACCGGATTTCGCCATGCTGTCGACATGGTCGTTGCCAAGTTTGTCACGACCAGGTGATTTGGAGTGTCCCTTGACTTTCTTCCAATACACCTGTATGTCGTGTTTGGTGATGAGGTCATCGCAAGCTAGGATGAGCTCTTTGTTTTTCACCTCTTTACCACTTGAAGTAGTCATGTGCTTTTGTTTCCAAAACGGCAAGTGGCATAAGGTGAGTCTTACGTAGGTTGAGTCGGTACAGATCGCCAGTTCTGACAATTCGTGTTTCACCGCCGTTTGCAGGGTGGTTAGCACACCAGCCACTTCTGCAAGCTGGCTGGTCTTGTTGCCAAGCTGAAATTGAAGTGGTTTGCACGGAATGTTGTTGTGCCATACCAATCCCACCCCAGCTTGCAAGTGGTCTAGATTGAGGTAAGAACAGCCATCTACAAAAAACCGACTTCCAAAATAATGTCTTGTCTTTGTTGGGGTATACCAGGCAGGGTGCCTTGCAGAGCTGGTTTTTCAAGGAAGCCACAGCTTCGTTGTGAGTGACATCCCAGACGAATGGGGTGTCTTTCTGAAGAAGGCAAGTCAACGGTTTCGACAAGTCGACGTAGTTTTCGATGAATTGACGGGAGTAATTACATACTCCCAAGAAGCTGCGCACCTTGTGAAGGTTCGTAGGTGTTTTGATGTTGCGGACTGCTTGGATTCGGTTAGACTGTGGCAGGATGCCCTCGGCACCCACCAGAAGCCCCCATAGTTTACCTTGGTCCTGCACCATTGTCCTTTCATGATGACCAACTTAGCCCCTGCAGTCCCGAGTTGGGTGAGAACGTGGTCCATTTCATTGAGGTGGTGTGACCAAGTCTCACTTCTCATGAGAACGTCGTCCACGTAGATTATCGTCCCCCTAGAGGTTGCGTCTGGCATTGCCTTGTGCAGGAAGATGTTGAACTCTGAGGGGGAGTTCGCATACCCGAATGGGCAACGATTGAACGTGAAGAGCTTGTTCGAGAAAGAGAAAGCCAACTTGTGTTGGTCACGAGGGTCGACTGTCATGGTCCAGAAACCATTAGCCACGTCGACAGTGGAGAAGTACTTGGCGTTTGCTACCTTTGGCAACTCTTGGTCTAGCTGTGTCAATGGCCAACGAGACGACGGAACCAGTTTGTTGAGTTCTCTATAGTCAACGGTAAGACGCCATTTACCCATTGGTTTTAGAACGGGCCACACGGGAGCGCTGTGCGTACTGTTTCATTCCCTGATTATCCGTTTAGCTAATAAGGAATCGATAATCTCTTGTACCGTTGCGTATGCTGCAAGCGGGATTTTGTATTGTCTAACAAACGTAGGAGTTTCTCCTGGTGGCGTAGGAATACGCACCACATGGATACCCGTAACCCTGTTGACCAGATCTCGCTGTGTTTGTTAATTCTTAGAACTACCCCTCCCGGATCCGGGAGAATTGTCATCAACTACACTAATTAGCATAACGCAACGGACAAAAATCTTACTAGAAAATATTCATATTCATGAAATCACAAGTGAAATACAGTGAAACACAGCTTAGCCTTTTGTTAATCACCCTGTCATCTCAGATTTTGAAATAATGCTTTACAGCCAAAGCAAGACAAGCATTTGTGTAAGTTTATCGATAGCCTAGTGTAAGGGATGTGAAACGGCTAGCTTAGTTAGCGGTGTGCGCTAAGTAGCGTTTCAATCGGTTACGTCACTTGCTCTGAGACCTTGAAGTAGTAGTTCCCCTTGCTCTGCAAGGGCCGTGGCTTTTGTGGAGCGATGGGTAACGATGCTTCGAGGGTGACTGTTGTCGTTGTGTGCAGAAAGTCCCTGGTTCCCGCCCGGGTATGGGCGAGGGGACGGTTTAAAATTATACTGAAACATTGATGCTGTTGACCCGGATTACTGGTTGCTGCGGGGAAAAAAGGAGGAAGGTCAAATGGGGGGTGAGTGTAACGGATGTGAAACGGTTAGCGGTGTGCGCTAAGTAGAGTTTCAATCGGTTACATCACTTGCTCTGAGACCTTGAAGTAGTAGTTCCCCTTGCTCTGCAAGGGCCGCGGCTTTTGTGGAGCGATGGGTAACGATGCTTCGAGGGTGACTGTTGTCGTTGTGTGCAGAAGGTCCCTGGTTCGCGCCCGGGTATGGGCGAGGGGACGGTTTAAAATTATACTGTTACACTAGCATAGCATTATGTCCAGCTAGCAGCAGGAAGCTTGGTCACGAAAATCAGAAAAGCAATCAAATTAAATAATTTACCTTTGATGAGCTTCGGATGTTTTCACTCACGAGACTTCCAGTTAGACAGCAACTGTTCATTTTGTTCCATAAAGATTATTTTTATAGCTGAAATACCTCCTTTTCTTGTTCACGTTTTGTTGAGAAATCCACCGGAAATTGCGGTCACGACAACGCCGAAAGAAATTACAAATTAGATCCATAATATCGACAGAAACATGGCAAACGTTTTTTATAATCAATCCTCAATGTGTTTTTCAAATATCTATTCAATAATATAACAACCGGGACATTTGGCTTCTCAGTAGTAGCGAGAGGAACACTGGCCGCCTTTGTCTATTACGCACAAATCACTCTGAGAGCCACCAGCTGACCACTGATGCAATGTTGTCGTTCACGCTCATTTTTCAAAATAAAAGCCTGAAACTATGTCTAGTGACTGTAGACACATTAGGGAAGCCATAAAAAAGGAATCTGGATGATATCCCTTTCAATGGTCAATAAGGATGCATAGGAACACAGAGGTTTCAAAATAAGAGTCACTTCCTGATTGGATTTTTCTCAGGCTTTCTCCTGCAATATCAGTTCTGTTATACTCACAGACAATATTTTTACAGTTTAGGAAACTTTAAAGTGTTTTCTATCCCAAGCTGTCAATTATATGCATATTCTAGCATCTTGTCCTGACAAAATAGCCTGTTTACTTTAGGAACATTATAATACTGCCCCCTAGTCACAAAAGGTTAACTGATCGTATTTGATCTGGAATAGAGCATTATTGCTTTGAGTGGTTTCATTCACAACCGTTTGCAGGGCATCAAGTTGCTCACCCAGATTTCTAGCTAGAAATAGGCAGTTTCATTTGGCTACATTTTTCATCCAAACATCAAAATATACCCCCTATACTCAACAGGTTAAATAAAGGTGAAATAAAAAAATAAATTTGAAGTGCAACTTGGGTAAATATCCTTGCTCATCAACAGATGTTTTTCACTTAGTCGGCTCTGAACCAGCAACGTTTCAGTTACTGGCCCAACGCTCTTAACCACTAGGCTACCCGTGTTGGTGTAATATGGGTCATTCCATCAATGGGATACACACCTTTTGGGTCCTGTAATTTAATCAAAGTGCCAATTAAAGAAACAGGATGGACAATTTCATCTGAAATCAGCAATAAATCCCCTTGTCACAAAGGGGAATGGAATCTTGATTTGTGCAACAGGGAGGGGCAATTGAATGCAAGCTTCAGCATTTTTTTGTCTATCTATGGGTAACAGGGTTGACTATTTATGCATGACACGCTCAGTTTTTTCTTTTGAAAATAAATATTTAAAAAGGAAGATTTTCACCATATTAAAACTAGAGTTCAGTTCACGTAAAACAGGGTTGACTTTAAAATTAGCAGGCTTTTAAAATTCAACACTGGTGCAACATTTTTACTTAAAATATTTGAAAAAATATCAGGCACAATATTCATGTAACGACCCGTATATTGCCTCCCGTCAAACAATATTTCCACCTTGGTTCCACCTTGGCAAATCCTCAACAGGCAAGAAACACAGACCCAAGAAATATCTGGCCAGATTTATTGCACTTAGTCGATATGAAGTAACTAAGTCTGTTTATTCCTATCTTCACTTGAGTGAAGATGAAAAGCACAGTCATGAATAAACAGTTTCTCTCTAATATACTAAATGTAATAAATAAAAGGACAATACTCTTGGTACAAAGGTGACAAAACTGGTTGTAGAACTTAGCAGCAAAATGAACCGTATACCATATATTTATCCTATTATTTTGCTAAAGTGTGTCAACACTAACATTATTTTTGAGCTGGAAAATAACTGATGTTTGTAAAGCTGAAGAAGAGCTTCCTTTCAAACTCAGTAGCCTGAACTACAAATACTGTACAATATGAGTGAAAAACTACTACTGACTTAGATCATAAGAAGTCAAAACAGGTCCCATCTGTAAAACAAAAGTGGCTTCACGGCAATACTGTATGGTGTGTGCAGAGCCCGTAGTCTAGCGGTAACACCACAAGCTCTAGACACATATACTCCCTCTCCCCACCGCAGACCGGGGTTCATTCTTCACTCTAAGGGCTCGATTCAATCCGTAATGCCAAAGTTCAGTGCTATAGCGCAATTCAAATTTAAAGGCAATTTTCCCGTATTCGCAGAGAATGCATTCATGGTAAATGCTGCGTATGTCGGCTCAATTGGAAATGACCTCATAGCGAACTATAGCGCTGATTGAATCTAGCCCTAAAACGTCAAATGACACCTAAAACTTCACACTGTTACTCCCATCTCTCTGTATACCCCTCTGTCATTTCACAACTGTCTAAATAAAATACTGTATGGCACTATGCCTGTTGTTTTACTGAATCAGCTTGGCCCTGTACACAGTGTATTCGGAAAGTATTCAGACCCCTTCACTTTTTCCACATTTTGTTACGTTACAGCCTTATTCTAAAATGGATTCAATACTTCCCACCCACCCTCATAAATCTACACACAATATCCCACAATGATTAATATAATAATAATATATGCCATTTAGCAGACGCTTTTATCCAAAGCGACTTACAGTCATGTGTGCATACATTCTACGTATGGGTGGTCGCGGGGATCAAACCCACTACCCTGGCTTTACAAGCGCCATGCTCTACCAACTGAGCTACAGAAGCGAAAACAGATTTTTAGACATTTTTGCAAATGTATTAAGAATTAAAAGAACCAATCAGACTTTCCTAGAGCTGGCTGACTGGCCAAACTGAGCACTCAGGGGAGAAGGGACCAAGAACCCGATGGTCACTCTGACAGACCTCCAGACTTCCTCTGTGAAGATGGCAGAATCTTCCAGAAGGACAACCATTTCTGCAACACTCCACCAATCAGGCATTTATGGTAGAGTGGCTAGACGGAATCCACTACTCAGTAAAAGGCACATGACAGCCCTCTTGGAGTATGCCAAAAGGCACCTAAAGACCTCTCAGACCATTAGAAACAAGATTCTCTGGTCTGATGTAACCAAGATATAACTCTTTGGCCTGAATGCTGTGTGGATGTTTTTCAGTGGCAGGGAGTAGAGATTAGTCAGGATCGAGGGAAATATGAACAGAGCAATGTACAGAGAGATCCTTGATGAAAACCTGCCCCAGAACACTCAGGACCTCAGACAAAGGGAAAGGTTCACCTTCCAACATGACAACAACCCTAAGCACACAGCCAAGACAATTTCAAAGTCTCTGAATGTCCTTGAATGGCCCAGTCAGAGCCCAGACTTGAACCCGATCAAACATCTCTGGAGAAACCTGAAAATAGCTGTGCAGCTACACTCCCACTCCCACTTGAGAGGATCAACAGAGAAAAATGGGGGAAACTCCCAAAATACAGGTGTCGCTGCCAAAGCTGCTTCAACAAAGTACTGAGTAAAGGGTCTGAGTACTGTGATATTTCAGTTTTCATTGTTTTTCATAAATGTGCAAAAAAACTGTTTTTGCTTTGTCGTCATTGTGTGTAGATTGATGATGAAATTAAAACAATTTAATACATTTTGGAATAAGTCTGTGACATAAGAAAATGTGGAAAAAGTCAAGGGGTCTGAATACATTCTGAATGCACTGTACCTGTGTGAGATGTGCCCCATGCGATAGCAATGACACATCCAGATGCTATCCAGCTAGAACATTTGGTTCCTTGGAAGTTGTGGGAATGTCTGTTTTTTGGTTTTAAATTGGTTCTTGGAAATTGAATAGTTTTTGTATAGAATGATCATGGTACCACAGACCATTTCAGAACCAGTTCCATTGAAAACCTCAATGTATCTCCTTGTGAGGATCTGTTCACTCAGCACTGATTCTGCAGATACTGGGCAGAGAATGCCTCCAGCTGAGACTCCAGATCTGTGGCTCTGTGTCTGTAGGAAACAGAAGAGATTTATCACTCTGTTATTTTCTAACTTTTCATGTCAGTAGTTTGTATTGAAGTGTGTGTGTGTGTACAATGTGTTCAGAGAGCCCTACTGTCAGACATTTAAAAAGCTGAGATGAACAATGCAAGGCAGAGTGGCTATTCGACCTGAGAGTCTTTGAGCGGCGCTGGACGTTCTCCAGTCTCTGGATCCTGCCACTCAGCAGTCGAATGTGCCCCTCCAGCTCCACCTCGCTCAGGTCAACCCGCTGGCACAGACGGGCAAAGGTCGTTGCCAACTCCCTGCCACAACCAAAAGGTCACGTTAGGAGGCCATGAGAGCTGGGAAATACACACACAATACTGTACATGTAACAGTATAGCTTCAGAGACCCTTATCACCCACAAAGCAACATTCTAACCAATAACAAAAAAACATGGTCTTGGTTGAGCAAGGGTGACACGATCTCTAGGTCAAATAGAGGGTGACATCACTTGGAAGAGTGTCACTACTAGCGCACAGCTAATTAGCGAGTGATTCCACATTGAGGCTACATAGGATACACATGACAGTATAACTGTAAAATAACCACAGTTAAATGACTGCATGGTTAGGCAGTTTGTGTTAACCAGAGTGTTGGTGACTGTAACTGTGCTGCTGGAAACAATTTAATTGCGAAGTTTCCTGACACCAGCTATATTGAAAGGGTATTGAGCGCTCGTAAATTCATTACTCTGCGCTCTGCTACACTCAGACGAGAGTGCTTTGAAATCGAGGTAGATAGTTAATATACTCTCAAGTTTGATGTGTATCTAGCTAAAATACCACTAGCTTGCTAACATACCGGTACATACTGCTGTAATGATATGCTATGTGGTTCGTAAGGACAGCGTAGCAAACAAATTGTCAGCCAACATAACATGTAAGGTAACTTATTTGAAAAGTCATGACTTTATTACATTGAGTAGCAAGCTACTGCGAGGACATGCTCTATCAACTTTGCGGCTTGAGCTTTTGGTGCACAGTTGATAGCGCTCTGGCCTTCGGGCAAGAAGGTTGAGGGTTTGAAACCTGCTCCCTGCTTGTTTCATTTGAAGTCGTGCACAATTATAAGTTTATTATTTGGTTTGTATTGCCCATTCATTGTCAGTTAGAGACAGCAATGCATTGGGACCCAAAACAAAACTCTAATTTAATTTTGTTATCAACCACCCTCCATTTTGGCCAATTTGTAGTGTCAGTTTGGCTACAATAACTGTTCGGCCTTTCTTTCCAACACAAAGGAAGTCAGAGCAGACACCTATGAAGGACTGTGTGATGATGGCATCTCAGGTAAGCAGCACTGGGCATTATACTGTCCATTTTCTACATAGCTAGTAGTTAGCTCCTACGATTCAGGGACGGTTCATAACATTCTACTGTATTACATAGATATATACATACATAGAATGATAAATCATGCAATTATTATTCTCAAACTAACCAAAAACATTTAGCTACGAATGCCTGTTCTCGCCATTTTCAGTTGAATTCATCTAACTTTATTTCATGGCAACTCATAAGCAGGCCATGTCCTATTTGTTTCATAGTCGATATATAATCATATTACATGTCAGTGTAACGGATGAAAGAGCCCAATATGTCTGTCAGGGAATGCTATTCTGATATGTCAGATGAAGAGTTAGACCAGAAAGTCAGCGCCATTAAGGCGAGGATGCCCCATGCGGGCTTTAGAATGGTCAAAGGAAGTCTCAGAGCAGTGGGTCATCGTGTACAATGGCGAAGAGTTAGGGAGTCTCTGCAGCGTGTAGCTGGTGCAGGTATCATTGCCAGGATGATCCAGCTTCGTTGCATTGCTCGGCAAAAATACTCTGTTCCTGTCTCTGATCCACATTGATACAAATAATAAATTGATAGGGTACTAAGTGTCACACCCTGATCAGTTTCACTTGTGCTTGTTATTGTCTCCACCTCCTCCAGCTGTCGCTTATTTTCCCCAGTCTATTTATCCCTGTGTTTCCTGTCTCTCTGTGCCAGTTCGTCTTGTACATTTAGTCAAGTCAACCAGCGTGTTTTTCCCGTGCTCCTTTTGCTATTCTCTTTTTCTAGTCGTCCCGGTTTTGGCCCTTGCCTGTTTCTGGACTCTGTACCTGCTTGACTGACCATTCTGCCTGCCTTGACCATGAGCCTTGTCTGCCCTCTGTCCCTCCTGGACTCTGATCTGGTTTTGACCTTTGACCTGTCCACGACCATTCTCTCCCCTTTGGATGATTAAACATTGTAAGACTCCAACCATCCGACTCCTGTGTCTGCATCTGGGTCTTGCTTTGTGCCTTTATACTAAGATGTATAATGTCTTCATCAAGTATAAGAATTGATTTAAACTTTTTAACTATTCTTACTTATTCGTAGACATATTTTCAATGATGTATGAAATTGGAGTTGTTCTTGATCAACTGGTAACACATAAATAATGAAGCAGGTTATAAACATTTCACTTTTAATTCCAATGCTTTTTTTCAAGATACAACATTGTCATCTTTGGCGGTATAGATGGATTTTCAAAGAAGGTAATATATTATATGGTATGCATATTGCTAATTTCCCACCACATAATGAACAACCACAATACCAGTCTGTTGTTCAGCTTTCTGGGCTGTATTGACGTATCCTGAAAATTACATCTGCTGCTTTAGATTGAACGGTCATATCTCAGTTATTGTTTTCATATCTACACTACAAAAAAATATGTTTTTTCCTTTACTTTCAGAGTGCGAGCTGATCAAGGGGTCGAAAATAGATAGATATTACATCCACTGTTTCACGAGACGACAGCCTGGTTTGCTGGTTTTCTCAGGAGTCCCTAAAACATTAAACAACACGAATTACAAATTCATACTCATGTCATAACACTAACTAGCTAACTGGCTAATGTTAGCTAGTCAGTTAATTTGCTAAATAGCGATTTTTGTCAATTTACTTTATGACAAAAAAATATGCACAAACGTTGGTATCTACATTAGCTAACATATTCCTGTGAATTGTACATTTTTTGCTTGACTCGTTATACTTACATTTGCTTCCACCATAATGTTTTGCCAGCCATCTTTGAAGAAAGTCACCAGGGATCGGTGGCTCGCATCAAATTCGTCACTGGAACCACTCGATATGATTGGTCAAATAAAAACCTTTGGACCCAAATGCATAATGAGTGCTCTAACTCCCCCTGGTGGTGGTCTGGAGCACTGATGCCATGACGCTGGGTACCTCTAACTCCTGCAGTGTAAGCTAGCAACTTTTAAAGGAGGAACCACTGTATGCAGTGATAATGTTTCGGGCCTACTGCACAAACCTCATTACTACAGTACTGTTTTTAATATGTTCATGTTGCACAATCGTATGTTTTTTAATTAAGTAATGTAAAAATAATAATTGCTTTTTCATTTTGACTCAAAGAGATCGCTCAAAAAAGGTTGGTGACAACAGCTCTAGAGAAATTGAGGAATGTGTGCATTGAGCTCACAGAAAAAAACTGGATGAAATGGAATTCAAATCATTTATAATAATAATTGGTTAATTGCGTAACACTACCATACACTCATTTAAATTCAATCAAAGCCACAGAAACTAAATTAAATCCTATCCTCTCTCAAACTGTTACGGTAGAACTGGGACTCACTGGTGAACCTGCTGGCTGCAGCTCCCACTGGTGAAGGGGATGATGGCCCTAAGTCGGTGGATGGCGAACTCCACAAACTGCTGCTTCAGAGCCCTTTCCCTGGAGGCGTTGGTCCACGTCAGCTTCTCGTACAGGTAGAGCAGGCCATAAAGTGTTGCGGAGAGGGCGACGAGTCTCCAGCCCACTGAGCGCCACACCTGCCACACAGGGTGGGAGGAGATCACCTGCTTTAGCATTAGCTGTAATAGCGGTGCTAGACTAGCAAGAAAAATCAGTGTTAGCATTAGCTGTAATAGCGGTGCTAGACTAGCAAGAAAAATCAGTGTTAGCATTAGCTGTAATAGCGGTGCTAGACTAGCAAGAAAAATCAGTGTTAGCATTAGCTGTAATAGCGGTGCTAGACTAGCAAGAAAAATCAGTGTTAGCATTAGCTGTAATAGCGGTGATAGACTAGCAAGAAAAATCAGTGTTAGCATTAGCTGTAATAGCGGTGCTAGACTAGCAAGAAAAATCAGTGTTAGCATTAGCTGTAATAGCGGTGCTAGACTAGCAAGAAAAAAATCAGTGTTAGCATTAGCTTTTACAAACAGTTGTCAGTATTAATAGCAAATTAGCAATATAATCATGTGTCAGTGTTTGCTTTACTGTGTCAGTTTTGGCACGCAAGTCATCTTCTGTAGCTCAGTTGGTAGAGCATGGCGCTTGTAACGCCAGGGTAGTGGGTTCGATCCCCGGGACCACCCATACGTAGAATGTATGCACACATGACTGTAAGTCGCTTTGGATAAAAGCGTCTGCTAAATGGCATATATTATTATTATTATCATTACAAACAAGTAACGATAGCCAACACTGTTCCATACAGATTTTGCGTACCATGGCATTCAAACGAGGCTGCGATGAAAACAAATGGGACTGTGGTGACTGTGTTGGTATCCTAATCCCGGTGGCATAAACTATGTTTCTATTCAAGCGTTGATTGACATTGTAATAGACCAATAGTTTTCGAGAAAATAGGGAAACCTGACCCCTCTGACGCTGTACGATAAACGTCGTTTCTCTCGCAGATGAAAAACAAGAAAGTGAAAGGGATAGGGAAAGGGGGATACCTAGTCAATTGTACAACTGAAGGCATTCATTTTTCGCGTCATCACTTCAAGCCATCTCTCTCAGAGCTGTGATAGCCGCAGTTTACATGTGAATATTACTTTAGCGCCGCCCTAAAAGCCCTATTCAAATTCGACACAAACCTTTAAATAGGTATGTAATGACACATTATTTTAACTCTTTATAGTGTTTTATAAAACATGTTATCGGTGATAAGTTGCCCAAATCGGGTGAAAAAAGCTCTCCCACAACATACCTCCCCCTTTCACTATTACTCAGTAGCATTAGCTTCCCCCTCTGCAATTTAAAAAAAGGGCGGAGCTCCGTTGCCTTCTTCAATCATGTATGAAAGTGTATTAATTATCGTTAAGCGTTAGTGTGCCAAAAGATAATGGCTAGCAATGCATGTGTTAGCGGTGGCCAACACAAGCACCTTTCAGTTTTATCAGTAGCTGTTAGCAAATAAGAATACATTATAAAATGAAATGCAAACATAATTGGTTTGAATAGAAGAGAAGGTGCACATACCACTCCGCCAATAACAAGCACAGTCATGGAGGCTCTGGAGGTGAGTGACACAACACCTGTTGCCATTGAAAAGACCATGTGGTCCTGTAGGCTGGTTCCACCATGTGCCTGGAGTGCAGTAGGAGAGGTATTCTGGAGAGAATTTAAGGGCATATGATACTGGTGGCCACCTACATCAGTCCTCCTCATCGAGAGCTACGGGGTGTACAGGCTTTCATTCCAACCCTGCTAAAATTACTTAGCTGTTCTTCGAGACCTTGATTAGCTGAATCAGGCGTTAAGAATAGGGTTGGTGCAAAACCCTGCAGTCCCAGTAGCTCAAGAGGATGACAGGCCACCCCTGGCCTATCACTCATTTATCCTACTGTTGTCAAAGTAAACTTTTTTTTAAGCATCTCAGAGTAGGAGTGCTGATCTCGGATGATATTTTTGAAATATGATTTAAAGGGTTAAACTGATCCTATATCAGCACCTCTACTCTGAGAGACTGAATACAGACCCTGACCTTGGCTAACCTGAAACTTCTGGTTCATGGCCGTCAGGGCACGTTTGGCATTGCTCGGCCCAATGAATCGTCTGACAAGGGCAGTCCAGCCGAGAGAGAACTGGAAGTCGATGTTCTCCTGGAAGTCGACGCAGAGGGTGGCCAGGTTAAGGTCGTAGGTAAGGACAAACTTCCTGCTGGGTAGGTGAATGTGGAACTGCTCCTGGACATCAGGGGGCAGCAGCGGTGTAATATTCTCTGAAATACAGAATCATCATCCTTGGTTTAACTACACATAAAAATAATACATCTTTTTAAATCAATTACTTCCTAATTCAAGGATTGACATTGTAGCGATCCTCACTAATGAGCCCACGTTACAATTCCCCCAAAGTGAGTTAACCCTATTGGAGCAATGTGTAGCAAGTTTCCCTTTTTCACAGGAGAGATCTGGGTTCTATTGCTGATCCCTCGTATTGGTGCCAGAGGTTTGGGATGACACCAGTGAAGCCATCGCAATGCCACGCATGGACGTGCTTCGTAAACCTGAAAGATGGTCCAGCACGGAGACGTATCTGTGTTCGGACGGGGCAGTGTAACAATCGTCACTAATGAGCCCACATTACAATTCCCTCCAACTGGGTTAACCCTAATGTGTACCGTTGTTTGCCTTTCACAAGAGCAACACGGCTCTTATTCCCACTCCCTATATTTGCTATAATACAATAATGTCATGCCCATGATCACCAAACTGTTTTGGAATTTCAAGAAACACATTCACGGCTCAAGCAAAGTGTGTACTATACCTACCAATCATGTTTTTCTGGCATGACTGCATGTGGCCAATGATCCCAGTGGAACAACGAAAGGCCAAACATGCACTCATCCTCTCTTCCACATGCATCATAAGCTTCTGCAGGTGAAAACAATGAGGAGAAAGAGATTATTAGACCACATGTAATGGAGGTGGTTCAGTGAACCACGCTCGCGTGATCAGTAACCTTATCGGAGACCTGGATACCTAGGACAGCTCCCCAAGCTCTGGCCAGGCTTTAGCTCAGCGGGCTAATGGTGTTGTGGTGAGTAGACAACCCGGGTTTAAACCTGGGTGGTCTCACACACCACCTATTACTCATAAAGGATGTCAGTGAAGATTTGGTTTACCATCTTCATATTTGTAGACAATCATACACAATCAAGTGCAAATGCCATAAAAAAAACTACAATTTGTACGACACCGACCAGTACTTTTAAAGTTCATACATCACTGTGTTATCATCCATAGATGTAAACAAAGCTTACATTCACACACACAGTCATACAGACACACACAGTACAATGCCCTATTGACCCTATGTCTTTTGACCCCATCCACCCCCCTCTGACCAGCAGGACCTTAAGAGGCTTTCCTTTCAATCCTGTTCAGCGTGATCGCTCGCTCTCCAGCCAGCTATACTGATCATATAGGGTACACTGAGACTGTGTGTGTGTGTGTCAGGGATTCCCGTTAGCCTGTAATTGCCGGCTTTTGGCTGAAAAAAATAAAAATAATGAAAAGAGATAACTAAAATGGTTGCCGGCCAAATTGACCCTGAGTGGGTAAACTGATAGCGAAGAGACGCTGTAGACGCTACTACTAGTCACATCCCAAATCTCACACTCAAGTGACCCCGTTACCACGGTAACCTCCCGCCCTTAAAGGACAGCTGAACATTTTGTCTCATCTGATATTTTGGGTAAAATATATCTATTTTTAAATTGATTAATATACCACATTACTTCTTACTGGTATATTTTTTTAATCTACCCACCACAGTTGATGGTGGAACAAAAAATTACATTTTAGTCCCTGATTTTAGGCCCTGATTTTAGGCCCTGATTTTAGGCCCTGCATTTAAATAATTAAGGGAAATATCGGTCGATGTAAATACGTTTGACTGTTGTTGCTGCTGGAGTGAATCAAACGCTTTAATAAGTCATTCCGCAACAATTCTAAATGCAATCGTGTGTTAAAAACACATTTGATGGCCACAACTGAAAAGAGCTACTATTTTTATTTCTTTACTGGTAATTGAATCGCACCATTCAAGTGCATAGGAAATAGTAGGCAGGCTATCAGTGCATCACCCACCACTTTGCAATGTGATCTATAGGCAGTATGCATTTTGAAAACATATATTTAATTGTTTGAAACCTGAATGTTTTACTTCATATTATGAGGCATGTCTTACCTCGATTTGATTCAAAGTAGCCTAGTCAAAATTGGACCATAGAAACGTGGAGGCAATTATTTTATAAAAACTTCCTCATGGCCTCCCGAGTGGCGCAACATTCTACGGCGCAGCAGTCTACGGCACTGCATAGCAAGGCTTGAGGCATCACTACAGACCCGGGTTCAATCCCAGGCTGTGTCGCAGCTGGCTGTGACTGGGAGACCCATGAGGCGGGTTGGCCCAGCGTCGTCCGGGTTAGGGGAGGGCTTGGCCGGCCGGGATTTCCTTGTCCTATTGCACTCTACCAGCCTTTCTCTCCTGTTCTATAGGTTTTCATGTCAACTTTCTTCCGTTGTCCGGAAACCAAAGGCACAATCTTGTTGTTAGATTCTTTCTCGGTTTTTAACAGAGATTTTCATCTCTTTCGCATATGGAACCACTCATATCAGGTTTGCTGTTTAGAATTGTGTTTTCCTGCGAATTGCATTTTGTCAAGTGTTTGAAAATTATGTTTTATTGTCTGCTACATTGCAGGAGTTGCATGATCTGTTAAGATGAACTACCATAATCGAAATGTGATCTAAATGTTCTATCATTCTGAGCACTGTGGGTGGACCCTCTAATGGGTTACACACCCAATGCATATACTGTATAGATCCGGTACATTTCTCAAATGGCCGGTAAATTAAAATCTTCCTGGTCACATTGTCTGGCGCCACATTTTCCTAACGGAAACCCTAGTGTGTGTTTGTGTGCATAGGTCTGTGCGCACATCTGAGTGTTTGCCCATGGGTGTGAAGGTTAGTTCAAGGGAATTACAATTTTAACGCCAGTTTTTCTGTCCTGAAAAAAAGTGTGTTGTTGGGATTAGGCCTGTAGGCCACATGTAACAGTTAAGATAGAGTTTAACTGTTGATCATGGGTTAATATTGCTAGGATATGGGATCTAGAAGCAGAACTCACTGCTTTGTAGAGCAGCAATGCATGTGGTGTAAAATCAGCACTGAACTCATCAACCTGCGCTGGGAGACCACGAATCTGCTCCACCATGGCAACGGTCACCTAAACAAAAATGTATAGTAAAATCATAAACCAACAGGTAATTTACTAACCTTAATCTGTCCATTGCCTACACCATTTATATGTGGCTAACAATATACAAAATATCATTGAACACAAAATCTTGAACACAAACTGCTTGTCAGCCCAACTATAGGCAGACATATGTGTTGTATGAGAGAGTTGTTCATCTGTTAATCCTAAACCAATCATTTACTCACACATTTACGCACCGCTATCCTTGCATTATTTTTTATTTGAGATCTGTGTGCTTAATGAAAATGTTCTCCCATTAACATCAATTCATTATTTAGGTCAAGAGTGAAAGATGTGTGTGCTTATCTCAACTCTGAATCAGGCCTACAGTAAATGATAGGCTATTCCTCTTTGTCATTTGGCTTAACAGACAGTCCCTCCCTTTTTATACAACTCTACCTCGGTCTCACGCAACAGCACGTATATGATTGAGTGATTGAGGGTGAATGTCTACCTTGGCCGCCACCTCATCTGTTATGGTGTTGATCTTCTCTTTGACGTTCTCGGTCAGGCGGTTAAGTTGGCCTCTGACAAACTCCAGACGGTCCTTCTGGTCCTCTCGGTCCTCCAGGGAAAATATCCTGCACACGGAGAGGTCAAAGGGGAAAGAGCAACGGTTGTCATAGTTAGGAGCAAATTGGAAAGATTCTCTCTTTCAAGGGTAAATCCTATGCTGAGATGCACATTTGAGTCAGAGTTTTGCGCAATTCATACAGTACATGGATATTAGTAGGAAGTTAGAGTGAAAATTGGAGGTTTGGATGCACAGATCTAGCGTTTGGACCTTTAAAGGGATACTGCGATATTTAGGTCTTCAATCTATTTATCCATTACTATGAATAGCTTCGTAAGACTATAAAATGACCAACTAGCCAGTTGTGGAGTATTTAGAAGGTCTATTCCCTTGCTTTTGAGAGGAGCTAGCTACTGTACTGGGGGACTTCCAGCAATTGTGCTAAACTAACGATATGCTAACTTCAATCATCTCCAAACAGCATGCAGATACATAAAAATGGTATCCATGAGTTCAATAGGATTCTGGGTAAGTAGAGAAACGGTCTAAATCTTGAAATATCACAGTATCCCTTTAATCTAATGATTAATAATCAATACTGTTTAGGTGCGTATGGCAGTAGCACATTACCAATGCTCCTATAAAAAAAAAAAGAGGGAGAAACTCACTTCCTTTCGGCGGATGCGATATTTATGGCGTCCATGACTGCTTTGATTGCTTCTGTGATCTGCCACGCCCTGAGCGTGTGCTGCTCAAACTTGGTCTTGACCGCAGAGTGTGAGATGAACTCCTGTGCAGTCGTAAATACGGTAAGTTAGTGTGACGATTCCAACTCAACGTGAAATTGACAAATGATATTACAATGGACCATGAAAATCAGTTATGCTTCCGTGCTTGCCTCAAAAGTCCTCTCGAATCTCTGGAACTCCCTCAGTCTCTCGTGGAATCCCTCTGCTAAAGCGCCACCTAGAAAGACCAGCAGAAGTCCAAATAAAAATAATAACCGGGGGACCACCAACATATTAAGTTATAGTTCATGTGGGCATTCATGGATGGCCGGGTAATGGGAGCAGATCAAAGCTTTAAGATAGCAATGTTTTTGAGGCGAGACAGTAACAGGAGAGAGATGCCTCTTACATGGCCGATGGAGGAAAATCTGTCAGGAGTGTGCTGGCAACTGCTCGTCAACTTCTTATGAATGCCGATGTATTCAAGTAAATGGATGTTTTGCCTTCTAAATTACCATAACCATATCAATATCGTAAAATTATTGTTCCCAAACCTGATCAGCCAGTCAATCAGCATCATGCAACTTCGCCCACCTAGCCTTTGGTCCCTCCTCACCGATCTCACCTGTCTCGGGCATGCCCTGGGCACAGTGCATCCTGGAGCTGAGCACCTCCTTGGCAGACACAAAGAATATCCGGCCTGGAGCCTCCTCTTGTCTCAGCACCCTCAGCTCCTCCACCAGGAAACTCACACAGCGGTCCATGTGCTGCTTACGCACCTGAGGGAGCTCATTATCCATTAGGTTTGACATTTTGGTCACTCAAAAAGTAGGCAAATCGAATGAAGGGCTCAATGAAGTGCACCATAAGAGGGACCCATCTTGTTTTTCTCACAGCTAAACTACACAAGACATGTAATGTAAGCATAGTGTCCACAAAGTGCAAGTGTGGATGACACTGAGCCACTGTGAGCAAAGAGAAATGATACTCCAGCTGAGCAAGCAGCAAGTCAATGAAGCGATCTTGCGCTGCTTAAGTGTCTATTTCAAGTATTTCACTCCTGCTTTCAGTGTTCTCAACAAGCGGATTTCACTATTGACTGCATCTCCTTTTGCTGCTTCTGGTGTAGTATGGCAAAAACAACGCTTATGAAATGCTTGCACTATGCTTGCAGTGTAGTTTCACAGTCAAACTCACTTCATCAATGTACTCGGGCTCCCACGCAGAGGCATCCCAGCGGTTGTGCAGGATAAAAATGTTTGGCTTGGATATTCGCTCGCTCACTTTGTGGAAAAACAGCTTCTCCTTTAAAGAGTAATAGACACATCAAGAAACACATATATACAGTGCCTTGCGAAAGTATTCGGCCCCCTTGAACTTTGCGACCTTTTGCCACATTTCAGGCTTCAAACATAAAGATATAAAACTGTATTTATTTGTGAAGAATCAACAACAACTGGGACACAATCATGACGTGGAATGACATTTATTGGATATTTCAAACATTTTTAACAAATCAAAAACTGAAAAATTGGGCGTGCAAAATTATTGATTGATTGATTGATGATTGTGTACCACTTGTTGTTGATTCTTCACAAAGAAATACAGTTTTATATCTTTATATCTTTTATATCTGGAAAGAAAAAAATAGTTTTAAATGAACAAAAAAACAAGCGCAAATTGCATCATGGGACACACTGAAATATCTAGATACAATATAGTAATTGATTATGCTCATAGTGGTGTGCATAGGCGTAATTTCCAGTAGGAACGGGGTGAATTTGGTAAGATAGTATAAAAATGCAGAAAATATATTTGAAAAAAACATTCTTAAAGTTTTCTGTCAATTAATGGTCATGCATGTTCGTGTTAATGCTAAAGAGTTAAAAGAGTGGTTTAGTTTTTTTTCTCTCACTGTGTTCATCAGTGTGGACTCTGCATTGCCCACCAACACAAAGACGTCAGCATCCAGACAGAACTTGTCGATCCAGCTGTCCAGGTAAGAGGTCACATCAGTCCCTGGGCTGCGCGTGCATAATGCATAATGCAACATATAAGTAGAATTGATTAATACGAGGAAGTCAAATAATACATTTTGAACACATACAATTGGAACACAGTTTTCATGAAATACAAAATATACAAACAATGCACAGACAAGTCAGGACAGCCAAGCGTAACAGAGCCAGTCCGGGTTGTATATTGTACAGTTCTTTCAGAAAGTAATCACACCCCTTGACTCATTCCACATTTTGTTGTTTTACAGCCTGAATTCAAAATGGATGAATTAAAACATGTTTCTTACCAATACACACACACAATACCTCATAATGACAAAGTGTAAACATGTTTTTCAAAAATGTATCAAATTTATTGAAAATGAAATAAAGAAATATCTAGTCTACCCACCCCTGATTCAATACACCTTTGGCAATGATTACAACTGTGAGTCTTTATGGGTAAGTATAAGAGTTTTGAAGACCTGGATTGTACAATATTTGCACATTCTTCAAGCTCTGTCAAGTTGGTTGTCGATGGCACATTTTCAAGTCTTGCTATATATTTTTAAGCCCATTTAAGTCTAAACTGTCACTAGGCTACTCTGAACATTCAACGCCGTCATGGTAAGCAATTCCAGTGTATATTTGGCCTTGTGTTTTAGGTTATTGTTCTGCTGAAAGGTACATTTGTCTCCCAGTATCTGTTGGAAAGCAGACTGAACCAGGTTTTCCTCTAGGATTTTGCCTGTGCTTAGCTCTATTCCATTTCTTTTTATCCCACAAACTCCCTCGTCCTTGTCGATGACAAGCAAACCCATAACATGATGCAGTCACCACCATGCTTGAACTCAGTGGTACTCAGTGAGGTGTTGTGTTGGATTTGCCCCAAACATAACGCTTTGTATTCAGGACTTAAAGTTAATTTCTTTGCACTTTATTGTGCCTTCAAGCAAACAGGATGTTTCTGAATATTTTTTATTCTGTACAGGCTTCCTTCTTTTCACTCTGTCATTTAGGTTGGTATTGTGGAGTAACTACATTGTTGTTGATCCATTCTCAGTTTCCTCCCATCACAGCAATTAAACTCTAACTGTTTTAAAGTCACCATTGGCCTCATGGTGAAATCCCTGGGCTGAAGAGACACCTGCATTTTTGTAGTGACTGGGTGTATGGATACACCATCCAAAGTGTAATTAATAACTTCACCATGCTTAAAGGGATATTCAATGTCTGCCTTGTATACCCATCACTGCTCGACTGAGGGACTTTGCAGAAGTGCGGTGTACAGAGATGAGGTATTCATTAATAAATCATGTTAAACACTATTATTGCACACAGAGTCAGTACATACAACTTATTATGTGACTTTTTAAGCAATATTTTACTCCTGAACTTATTTAGTTATAACAACGGGTTGAATACTTATTGACTTGACATTTCAGCGTTTCATTTTTAATTAATTAAAATAAAATAAAATCTAAAAACATAATTCCACTTTGACATTATGGGATATTGTGTGTAGGACAGTGACACACAATCTCAATTTAACCCATTTTAAACTCAGGCTGTAACACCGCAAAATGTGGAAAGGGCCAAAAGGCTTCTTGGGCTGTTCCCATAGAATAACCCTTTTTGGTTCCAACAGACATTTTATTTGAATCCATAATTTATCATTTGTATTTGTATTTGGATATGAATATGAATATTAATTTAATATTGTATCATTTGAACTGGACATATTGAATCATTGCATTTATAAACTGAACTTATATATTCATACTTTTTTAAATATGGTAGATATTGCATTAATTGTCTGTGTATCAAGTTTATAAACTCATTTCAAGTATATCAAAGGTAGGTATATTCAACTTCTCAGGTGCATAAAAGTAATCAAGATGGGACAAGACCAAAGCCTGAACTAGTACAGTTGATTTTTGTGTCAAATACACAGAACATCTTTTTATAACAGATATACCACTCCCCATCTTCACAACAACTTGGTCAATATGATTTGACGATGATAATTGACCATCCAATGTTATACCTAGGAGTTTAGCTTCCTCAACTTGCTCAATGGTCACACCCACAACTCCATTTGAGGTTTAGGTCTTAGAGAATGTTTTGAACCAAATACAATTATTTTAGTTTTAGCTGTATTTAAGACCAGTTTATTATTAATCACCCATTCGGATACTGACGGTAACTCCCTATTTAGAATTTCAGTGAGCTCACTGACTTTGGGTGCTGACATGTAGAGTGTGGAATCATTCACATGCATAGTCGTTCTAGCTTTGTTGAAGACCAGTGTCAAATCCTTTGTAATAATAGAGAAGAGTAACGGCACAAATCAACTGCCCTGAGGGACGCCGCAATGTACATATCCGATGTTAGAGAAGCTTCCAGTGAAGAAGACTCTCTAGGTTCTATTGGCTAAATAGGAACACCTGCTATTTCTTTGACATAGACTGACAAGGGGAAAGCTATGATCCCTTTATTGATGTCACCTTTAAAATCCACTTCAATCAGTGTAGATGAAGGGAAGGAGACAGGTTAAAGAAGAATTTTCAAGCCTTGAGACAATTGAGACATGTATTGTTTATGTGTGCCATTCAGAGGGTGAAAGGTCAACTCAAAATGTTTAAGTGCCATTGAACAGGGTATGGCAGTAGGTGCCAGGCACCGGTTTGATATTGTCACGAACTGCAATACTGCAGGATTTTTCACACTCAACAGTTTCCCGTGTGTATCAAGAATGGTCCACCACCCAAATGACATCCAGCATACTTGACACAACTGGGGGGGGGGGGCATTGGAGACAACATGGGCCAGCATCCCTGTGGAACGCCTTCGACACCTTGTAGTCTATGTCCGGACAAATTGAGGCTGTTCGGAGGGCAAAAGGGTGTGCAACTCAATATTAGGAAGGTGTTCCTAATGTTTTGTATGCTTCGTGTATATTCTCATAGGGGCCAAATCATGCTTTTTGTAACACTTTCTTCTAATGTGTCCTGCGCTGCATGTGATCATCAAAGAGGGGACAGAAGTCATGTCCATGTTCCAGAGGTCTTAACTTTCAGGTATGGCGTCAAATTACACTACATGACCAAAAGTATGTGGACACCTGTTTGTTGAACATCTCATTCTAAAATCATGGGCATTAATATGGAGTTGGTCCCCCCTTTGCTGCTATAACAACCTTCACTCTTCTCGGAAGAGAACTTTCTACTAGACGTTGGAACATTGCTGTGGGTACTTGCTTCCAGTCAGCAACAAGAGCATTAGTGAGGTCGGGCACTGATGTTGGGCAATTAGGCCTGGCTCACAGTCAGTATTCCAATTCATCCCAAAGGTGTTCAATGGGTTTAAGGTCAGGGTTCTGTACAGGCCAGTCAAATTTATCCACATCTCGACAAACCATTTCTGTTTGGACCTCGCTTTAAGCAGGGGGGCATTGTCATACTGAAATAGGGAAGGGCATTCTCCAATCTGTTGCCACAAAGTTGGAAGCATCATCTAGAATGTCATTATATATAGTAGCGTTTAGATTTCTCTTCACTGGAACTATGTGGCCTAGCCCGAACCATGAAAAACAGCCCCAGACCATTATTCCTCCTCCACCAAACTTTACAGTTGGCACTATGCATTGTGGCAGGTAGCGTTATCCTGGCATTCGTCCAACCCAGATTCATCTGTCCGACTGGCAGATGGTGAACCATGATTCATCACTCCAGAAAATTAGTTTTCACTGCTCCACAGTCCAATGGCAGTAAGCTTTACATCAAATCCAATTTTATTGGTCACATACACATATTTAACAGTTGTTATTGCAGATGTAGTGAAATCTTGTGTTCCTAGCTCCAACAGTGCAGTAGTATCTGACAGTCAAGTAGTATCTAAAAACAATACACACAAATCTAAAATTAAAATAATGGAATTAAGAAATATGTAAATATTAGATTGAGAAAAGTCAGAGTGGCATTGACTATAATACAGTAGAAAAGAATATGAGATGAGTAAAGCAGTATGTAAACATTATTTAAACATTATTAAAGTGACTAGTTTTCCATTATTAAAGTGGCCAGTGAATCCAAGTCTATGTATACAGGGCAGCAGCCTCTAAGGTCAGGGTTGCGTAACTGGGTGGAAGTCTATGTATACAGGGCAGCAGCCTCTAAGGTCAGGGTTGCGTAACTGGGTGGAAGCCGGCTAGTGATGGCTATTTAAGGCCTTGAGATAGAAGCTGTTTTTCAGTCTCTCGGTCCCCGCTTTGATGCACCTGTACTGACCCTGTCTTCTGGATGATAGCGTAGTGACATCGGGTGCTGTAGGTGTTTAGGAGGGAAAGTTGTTTGTCCCCGGTGATGCGTTGGGCAGACTGCACCACCCACTGAAGAGCCCTGCGGTTGCGGGTGGTGCAGTTTCCATAGCAGGCAGTGATACAGCCCGACAGGATGCTCTCAATTGTGCATCTGTAAAGGTTTGTGAGGGTTTTAGGGCCAAGGCAACTTTCTTCAGCCTCCTGAGGTTGAAGAGGTGCTGTTGCGCCTTCTTCACCACGCTGTCTGTGTGGGTGGACCATTTCAGATGGTCAGTGATGTGTACGCTGAGGAACTTGAAGCTTTCCACCTTCTCCTCAGTGGTCCCGTCGATGTGGATAGGGGCGTGCTCCCTCTGCTGTTTCCTGAAGTTTACAATCAGCTCTTTTGTTTTGTTGACATTGAAGGAGGGGACTGAGCACGCACCCTTGTGGGGCCCCTGTGATGAGGGTTAGTGAAGTGGAGGTGTTGTTTCCTACCTTCACCACCTGGGGCGGCCCGCCAGGAAGTCCAGGACCCAGTTGCACAGGGCGTGGTTCAGACCTAGGGCCTTGAACTTAATGATGACCTTGGAGGGTACTACGGTGTTAAATGCTGAGCTATAGTCAATGAACAGCATTCTTACATAGGTATTCCTCTTGTCCAGATAGGATAGGGAAGTGTGCAGTGTGATGGCGGTTGCATCGTCTGTGGATCTCTTGGGGTGGTAAGCAAATTGAAGTGGGTCTATGGTGTCAGGTAAGGTAGAGGTGATATGATCCTTAACTAGCCTTTCAAAGCACTTCATGATGACAGAAGTGAGTGGTACGGGCAATAGTCAGTCATTTAATTCAGTTACCTTTGCTTTCTTGGGTACAGGAACAATGGTGTACATATTGATGCAAGTGGGGACAGCAGACTGGGATAGGGAGAGATTGAATATGTCCGTAAACACTCCATCCAGCTGGTCTGAGCATGCTCTGAGGACGCAACTAGGGATGCCGTCTGGGCCGGTAGCCTTGCGAGGGTTAACTCATTTAAATGTCTTACTTATGTCGGCCATAGAAAAGAAGAGCCCCAGTCCTTGGTAGTGGGCCACGTCGGTGGCACTTTGTTATCCTCAAAGCAGGCCAAGAAGGTGTCTGGTTTTCCCTTTGTAGTCCGTGATTGTCTGTAGACCCTGCCACATACGTCTCATGTCTGAGCCGTTGAATTGCGACTCGACTTTCTCCGTACTGACTTTTGCCTGTTTGATTGCCTTATGGAGAGAATAACTAAACTGTTTGTATTGAGCCATATTCCCAGTTACTTTGCCATGGTTATATGCAGTGGTTCGCGCTTTCAGTTTTGCGCGAATACTGCCACCTATCCATGGTTTCCAGTTTGGGTAGGTTTTAATAGTCACAGTGGGTACAACATCTCCTATTCACTTCCTGATGAACTCAGTCAACGTATCTGTGTATTCCTCGATGTTATTTTCAGAGGCTACCCGGAACATGTCACAGTCCGTGTGATCAAAACAATCTTGAAGCATGGATTGCGATTGGTCAGACCAGCGTTGAATAGACCTTAGCACGGGTACTTCCTGTTTGAGTTTTACCTATAGAAACGGAGGAGCAAAATGGAGTCATGATCAGATTTGCAGAGGGGAGGGCCTTGTAGGCATTCCAAAAAGTTCAGTAGCAGTGGTCCAATGTTTTACCAGCGTGAATACTACAGTCTATGTGTTTGTAGATCTTCGGTAGCGTTTTCCTCCAATTTGCTTTGTTAAAATCGCCAGCTACAATAAATGCGGCCTGAGTATATGTGGTTTCCAGTTTGCATAAAGTCAAGTAAAGTTCTTTGAGGGCTGTTCTAGGTCGTGAACAAAGTTGAGTTTCTGGCTGTTATTACAATCACACCATGAATATACACCCCCACCTTTCTTCTACCTGGAGAGTTCTTTGACAATAAACAAAGAGAATTCTCTTTTCTGAAGATAATACGATGTCTCTCTGGAAGGAGATCCTTTGATTGTGAGGTATTCTAGGTCGGGTGAACAAAAGGACTTGAGTTTCTGTATGTTATTACAATCACACCATGAAACACCATGAAACATACACCCCCACCTTTCTTCACACAATAACACACAAAAAAAACGAAATACTGCAAAGTTGTTTAGGAGGAAGAGGCAGAGCTGCCATATCCGTTGGCACCATCTTACTTTTCTTACTTGCACCACTCCAGCCGACACTTGGCATTTCACATGGTGATGTTAGGCTTGTGTGCGGCTGCTCAGCCATGGAAACCCATTTCACGAAGATCCTGACAAACAGTTATTGTGGTGACGTTGCTTCCAGAGGCAGTTTGGAACTCGGTAGTGAGTATTGCAACCGAGGACAGATATTTTTTTACACGCTTCAGCACTCTGCAGTCCTGTTCTGTGAGCTTGTGTTGCCTACCATTCCCCGGCTGAGCCGTTGTGGCTCCAAGACGTTTCCACTTCACAATAACAGCACGTACAGTTGACTGGGGCAGCTCTAGCAGGGCCGAAATTTGACAAACTGACCTGTTGGAAAGGTGCCATGTTGAAAGTAACTGAGCTCTTCAGTAAGGCCATTCTACTGCCAATATTTGTCTATGGAGATTGCATGGCTGTGTGCTCGATTTTATACCCTGTCAGCAACGGGTGTGGCTGAAATAGCCGAACCACTAATTTGAAGGGGTGTCCACATACTTTTGTATCTGAGAAGTTTACTATTTGATCAACTTGAAATTAAAAGTTTGATAGACAAACAATTAATTCAATATCTGCTATATTTAAACGGAATATATAAATATTGAAATTGAACATTATACTAAATTGAAATCCAATGTTCATTCAATTCAATTTCAAATCATGAAATACAAGTTAAATTTATGAATTCAATAATTACATTTGTGCTTCACAAATAAATAAATATTAAAGAAAAATTAAATATCCTCATACAAATTCAAAATTATGGAATTCAAACACAATTTCTGTTGGCACTGAAATCACTCCATAGAACATGCACCATGGATAACGCTGAGATTAATCAATTACCTGCAAATTTGATTAAGCCCGCCTTGCTCTCACTTTTGTAGTGTAACATCATTGTACAATGTTGCGAATGTCTAGGCTATTTCGGACCCAGTGTATCAGACATTTTGTTAACAGTGAATAGCACATTTTGAGCCTGTTCCAGTGCCACACAGCTAGTTTGGGGATTGTTTACCGTAACTGCGTCGACAGGTTGTGTGTAGCCTATTCATGATAGTTAGCAATGCAAGCCATGAAAGTAAGTATTATGTTCTATAGGGGACTTAATGGCGAGTAAATATGGCAGGCTACTAATGTTGTGATGGTCGAATGTATGAATGAAGCCATTTGCCATTTTTTTGTGGTGGTGAAATTCTAAATATTTGGTGCACGGGTCCCGTCATTATTTTTCTCCGGAAATTGGAAGGAGCTTGGTTGGGAAGTCCTGAGATACCGGTCACTGGCATTAAACCCTAGCGCGTACCTGTCCATAATAACAAGGTCATCCCTCAGCAGGGCACACCTGGACTTGGGCCAGAACACCTTCACTAGGCAGCCTGAGTCTAGACTGCGCTCCATATGCAGGGCATGGGCCAGCTGATTGACTGACTGGAAGGGGGGAAGAAAAAGATGCAGAGACATACATAAAGTAGTAGAACAGAGGGAAATATCATTGCTAACAATTGTGTGTTATACTGCACGTCGAAAAAGGCTGGTCTAGCGGTATTGCCATACCTCAGCCTCCGTCTACATTATAATTTGCAAATAAATTCATTAAAAATCCTACAATTTGATTTTCTGGATTTTTTTTCTCATTTTGTCTGTCATAGTTGAAGTGTACTTATGATGAAAATTACAGGCCTCTCTCATCTTCTTAAGTGGGAGAACTTGCACAATTGGTGGCTGACTAAATACTTTTTTGCCCCACTGTATATATATATATATATATATATATATATATATATATATATATATATACAGTAGATCAGTCTGCGACCCCCTGGTTTGACCCCAGACCTTGACGCTTTTTCTGTCTTCAGAGCCCTCGGTGGTGAGGTAGGCATCGTCCCCGTCTGTGCCTTCCACCCTCAAAAAGCAGTTGGTGGTGTGGCCAATGCCGCTGGGCAGCACCCGGTCCCTCAGCATGGCATTGATCACCGTGCTTTTACCGTTACTCGTCCTGCCAGGGAGAGAGAAAGGAAATGTCTCTTTACTCCTTTGACAAAATGTTTACAATTATGGTCACAAGGCTAATGTGAACGGCTTTGTTCTAACCTGGGTCTCCTGCCACCACAGTAATTATGCTACGATAAAGCCTAGGTAGCTCAGTGAGCTAGCACAAATCTTCCACCTCCGTTACACTAACTTTTGGGAAAATCATTCTGCACATCCAAAATTATGGGACTAATATTTACTTATGCTGTATCAATAGTTACACCATACTATCTAGGTAGTATGAAAAACATCTGGAATAACAGTGAGACTCCTTAATTATACCTATCCAGCAGCAAACTGTATAATATAAATGTCCTTTACACATGGACCCTCAGTAATGCATCTGTGTTGAATATTGGGTTCAATTTTATTTCCAAAAAACCATTGACTCTCACCTCCCAAAAAAGGCTACCTTCATGTGCCTACGCGCCAGCACCTCCCGAATGGTGGCCAGTTTCCTAGCACAGGTCTGGATTTCAAGGCACTGCTCCTCAACTGCGACCTGCTCCAGATCCGCACTTCGCCATGTCTCTGGGCATCATAGAAGCAGATAGACAAGAATGGATATTGTGGTAAATGACAACTAAAACCCCCACACTAGTGTAAGGTAGCCCACCATTTGTACGCGTTAATAGGTAATAGGTAACCACGCAAAAAAGGGAATTGTCTGAAGGGTGCCCTTTTAGATGCAGATTATAGCATAAAACCATCTATACCTATGATATTGTGTATACATCTTTATTCAAACTGTAAGACACTATTGATGCTAATAATCTACAAAACACACTTTTTTGTTAAGTAACACTATGTAGGCTCACCGTCCACAAACTCTGTGCACTCTTTGACGTACTCCAGCAACTGATCAAATATACCGTTGATCGTCTTCTTCGCCACCACAAAATGCATGAGGGGCGATGGGCCCCCCGGGTCCATTTCAACTTCCTGAGCATAGTGTTGAGATTAACTTAATAGGCACAGACAAACTGACTGACAGGCAGACAGACGGACAGACAGGTGACACACAGGCACGCATTATGCAAACACAGTACACACATGCACACAAAGTCTGTCAGTACCTTGGCTAGGGGAAAGGTGCAGTGAGAGAAATCTTCAGAGGTTCTGGATTCATTTGCTTCCCAATCAATGCTATTCGAACGTGTTGAAAAGCATAGTTGCAGGACAAGAATTGACAACACTTCCTCTCCCTAAATGATCAAATACTCCTGGTTTACCCAATTACATTTTTTTGGCTCCATTATATCATCTGTTTATACACTCTCATTTCCACTTCTTTCTATTCTTCATACGCAATCTATTTCACCTCTACCCTCTTCCTCTTACTCTCCATCATACAACATGGGTCTACCTGCTTTCTGTCTGAAGATCAGATCTCTGAAGCACAGCCTTTCCAGCTGGTGTTTTGTGGAGCCTGTAAATCTCCAATCCTCTTAGCTAGGACTTAATGCATCAGGTGGTTCGGTGTCTTGTTTCTTTACCTGCAGCGTATACTATGAATAATACTATGGGTTAATACTATCCTTTAGCAGTGTTCACTGAGTTCAACTGGGCCTACTGTGATGTTTACAATGTTTTAGGCATATTGGTATTTTTCTAACTGCTGTTTGCCATTCACTTTGATATCTGCTAATCAAATGGACTATTTGCATTGTCTTGTAAGTTAGCATTTCACTGTTGTATTCGGCGCATGTGGCAAATGACATTTTGATTTAATCTATCTAACCAATTATTCTAAATAAAGTAAACTAGTCTGTGTGTGTGTGTGTGTGTGTGTGTGTGTGTGTGTGTGTGTGTGTGTGTGTGTGTGTGTGTGTGTGTGTGTGTGTGTGTGTGTGTGTGTGTGTGTGTGTGTGTGTGTGTGTGTGTGTGTGTGTGTGTGTGTGTGTGTGTGTGTGTGTGTGTGTGTGTGTGTACGTGGGTGTTTACTATTTACTATATGATTCCATATGTGTTATTTCATAGTTTTGATGTCTTCACTATTATTCTACAATGTAGAAAATAGTAAAAATAAAGAAACCCTTGACTGAGTAGGTGTGTCTAAACCTTTGACTGGTACTGTAGCTACAGGGGTTCTAAAATTCTACATCAAATAGCTAAATGATCCATGGTTTGACCATCTTAAAACAATTCCATATTTTAGCTTAGTAGATATCGCGAACACAGGGCTTAGACTGAGGTTAAAAGGTGGAAATCTTATTACCAATTACACCATTCATAATGGTGATATGTGGTACCCCACACGCCTTTGAATGGTACCTTTGTATCACACGTTGCACTGTGTGATACACGACCATTCAATGGTTATTTTGGACAATTTCAACTGAGACAGTGCACGTGTTCAAATTGTCCAAATCTGTGGGTTTTGCGAGAAACTGTCCTTTCTCACAATCGAGTGGAATTACTAGGCTTCCATTTTCCGTCTTGGCTACACGGGTTGGGATGTATTTATTATCAGGGGGGGGGTTTGCAACAGAAACTAGAGTTTCTATTGCACAGATTCAGGTCCTGGTTTTTTTTAAGTGACTAGATCAGGCCACATATCTTTTCATTTTCTAATTATATATATGCCTTGATTATGGCTTATGCCTCAACACTAGAACTACCTGGCCTTTCAGCCTGGAACCTGCAACCGTTGTCAGTTGTCCTCTTTAGCATTTACATCAGATTCATGGCTTATGCCTCAACACTAGAACTACCTGGCCTTTCAGCCTGGAACCTGCAACCGTTGTCAGTTGTCCTCTTTAGCATTTACATCAGATTCATATTAACTCGCAAGTTGCGCAAACATAAGCAAACGCTTGATAAAAGTAAATTCAAGTATTAACTGCATGAAGACATATTACTGGTGCAGGTCTACAATTTTGTTTCTGGTGTCCTTTGACAGCTCTTTGGTCTTGGCCATAGTGGAGTTTGGAGTGTGACTGTTTGAGGTTGTGGACAGGTGTCTTTTATACTGATAACAAATTCAAACAGGTGCCATTAATACAGGTAACGAGTGGAGGACAGAAGAGCCTCTTAAAGAAGAAGTTACAGGTCTGTGAGAGCCAGAAATCTTGCTTGTTCGTAGGTGACCAAATACTTATTTCCCACCATAATTTGCAAATAAATTCATAAAAAATCCTACAATGTGATTTTCTGTACCTATGATGAAAATTACAGGCCTCTCTCATCTTTTTAAGTGGGAGAACTTGCACAATTGGTGGCTGACTAAATATTTTTATGCCCCACTGTATGTTACACTTAGGTGACAGCTGTTTTGCCACACAATAATGGTTTACGTACACAGAGAACAAGTGTCAAATATTACATTTGAACTCTACTAAGGACATGGACTAATAAAGGATGCACGACTTGAGCTCTAGGAACATGCCTCAGGAATATCTGTCCTGATGACTCCTGGCTGTCCCTGTCCCCAGTCCAACTGGTCATGCTGTTGATCCAGTCTCTGCTGTTTCTGTCTGAAGAAACGATCTGGCCTAAACGGCTGTACCTTTTTTATAATCTCCACCAGCACAGCTAGAAGAAGAATGATAATCCTTCAGAGCCTGGCTCTGGGGTTCTTCCTGGGTGCTTTCTGATGTAGATCATCAAAGGTAAGGGAATAGTTATCATGTAATTTCTTGTTTATGTTGACGACATCATTGCGGCTAATTGTGACTTTTACTTTTGAGCGCCGTCTCAGATTATTGCATAGTTTTCTTTTTCCGTAAAGTTTTTTTTTAAATCTGACACAGCGGTTGCATTAAGGAGAGGTATATCTATAATTCCATGGGTATAACTTGTATTATCATCTACATTTATGTTGAGTATTTATGTTGAATGATGTGGCTATGCAAAATCACTAGATGTTTTTGGAACTAGTGAATGTAACGCGCCAATGTAAACTCATATTTGATAAATATGAACTTTATCAAACAAAACATGCATGTATTGTGTAACATGAAGTCCTATGAGTGTCATCAGAAGAAGATGATCAAAGGTTAATGATTAATTGTATCTCTATTTGTGGTTTTTGTGACTCTGGCTGGAAAAATGGCTGTGTTTTTCTGTGGCTATGTGGTGACCTAACATAATTGTTTGTGGTGCTTTTACTTTAAAGCATATTTGAAATCGGTCACTGTGGCGGGATTAACAACAAGATTAGCTTTATAATGGTATGAGATACATGTATGTTTGAGGAATTTTAATTATGAGATTTTTGATGTTTTGAAATTGGCGCCCTGCACTTTCACTGGCTGTTGTCATATCTCTCCCATTAACGGGATTGCAGCCATAAGAAGTTTTAACCAATAATGCAGTTTTAAGAAAATATTTACTAAATAAACCAAAGTAAAAATGAATAGGCTATATACTGTGGCCACCGGTACCGTGTCAAGGAGGTGTAAGGAGGTACAGGTTAGTTGAGGTAATTTGTACATGTAGGTAGGGGTAAAGTGACTATGCATAGATAATATACAGTGAGTAGCAGCAGTGTATAAACAAAGGAGGGGGGGGAGTCAATGCTAAAATGGCAAATTGATTAATTGTTCAACAGTCTTATGGCTTCGGGGTAGAAGCTGTTAAGAAACCTTTTGGACCTATACTTGCGGCAGCAGGGAGAACAGTCTATGACTTGGGTGACTGGAGTCTATGACCATTTTTGGGGCCTTTCTCTGACACCGCCTAGTATACAGGTCCTAGATGGCAGGAAGCTTGGCCCCAGTGATGTACTGGGCCATAAGCACTACCCTCTGTAGCGTCTTACGGTCGGATGCCAAGCAGTTGCCATACCAGGCGGTGATGCATCCGGTCAGGATGCTCTCGATTGGATCTGGGGACTCATACCAAATCTTTTTCAGTCTCCTGAGGGGGAAAAGGCTTTGTTATGCCCTCTTCACAACTTTCTTGGTGTGTTTGGACCATGATAGTTTGTTGGTGATGTGGACACAAAGGAACTTGAAATGCTCAGCCTGCTCCACTACAGCCCCGTTGATGTGAATGAGGGCATTCACATCAACGGCCCTCCTTTTCCTGTAGTCCACAATCATCTTTGTCTTGCTCAGGTTGAGGGAGCGGTTGTTCTCCTAGCACCACACTGCCAGTTTTTTTACCTCCTCCCTATAGCCTGTCTCATTGTTGTCAGTGATCAGGCCTACCACCGTGTTGGAGTCGTACTTGGCCACACAGTCATGGGTGAACAGGGAGTACCGGAGGTGACTAAGCATGCACTCCTGAGGGGCCCCCATGTTGAGGATCAGCGTGGCAGATGTGTTGTTGCCTACCCTTACCACCTGGCGGCGGCCCATCAGGAAGTACAGGATCCAGTTGCAGAGGGAGGTGTTTAGTCCCAGGGTCCTTAGCTTATTGATGAGCTTTGAGGGCACTATGGTGTTGAACGCTGAGCTGTAGTCAATAATGAACAACATTCTCACATACGTGTTCCTTTTGTCCAGATGGGAAAGCGCAGTGTGGAATGCAATTGAGATTGCGTCATCTGTGGATCTGTCGGGGCGGTACGCGAATTGGAGTGGGTCTAGGGTTTCTGGGATGACTATGGAGAGCGTGATCACACAGTCGTCCGGAACAGCTGGTGCTCTCATGCATGCTTCAGTGTTGCTTCCCTCAAAGCGAGCATAAAAGGCATTTAGCCCGTCTGGTAGGCTCGCGTCACTGGGCAGCTCGTGGCTGGGTTTTCCTTTGTAGTCCGTAAAAGTTTGCAAGCCCTGCCACACACCGTCAAAGCCGGTGTAGTAGGATTCAGTCTTAGTCCTGTATTGACACTTTGCCTGTTAATTGTTCGTCTGATGGCATAGTGAGATTTCTTATAAGAATCTGGATTAATGTCCAGCTCTAGGTTGGTGCAGATGTTGCCTGTAATCCATGGCTTCTGGTTGGGATATGTATGTGCGGTCACTGTGGGGAAGACGTCGTCGATGCACTTATTGATGAAGCCGGTGACTGAATTAGTATACTCCTCATTGCCATTGGATGAATCCTGGAATATATACCAGTCTGTGCTATCAAAACAGTCCTGTAGCGTAGCATCCTCATCATCTAACAACTTCCGTATTGAGCGAGTCACTGGTAGGAGTCAGAAGGATAGAGTTATGGTCAGACTTGCAAAATGGAGGGCAAGGGAGAGCTTTGTACGCATCTCTGTGTGTGGAGTAAAGGTGGCATGGAATTGTTTGTCCTCTGGTTGCACCTGTGACATGCTGGTAAAAAAAAATGATAAAACGGATTTAAATTTGTCTGGATACCGATACCGATAACCAATATTTTACATTTTAGTGGCCTTTTAAGTATTCTAGTACAGTTAAATAGTTAACATACACACGGACACAGCGGTCTAAGGCACTGCATCTCAGTGCAAGAGACGTCACTACAGTCCCTGGTTGGAACCCAGGCTGTATCACATCCGGACGTGATTGGGACTCCAATAGGGTCCGCTCAATTAGCCAAACGTCGTTCCGAGTTGGGCCGGGGTAGGCCGTCATTGTAAATAAGAATTTGCTCTTAACTGACTTGCCTGGTTAAATAAAGGTTACACACACACACACCACACCAGACACCGACCCAAAAGTTATTTTTGGGGAATTTACGTATGTCCCCATTACCAGTAAAACATAATCAAAACCTATTTCTTTCAGTTACTTGCTGTGCTGTTTCGTTGATAATTTGTTCAGTCGTTTCATTCTCAACCAGGATTTCATCATACATGTCAAGCAGTGAAGATTCAACTGTCCGTGGCCTCTCTTCCTCGGTGCACACTGTCACTGTGTCCGTTTCCATCTTGTCCAGCCATGTCTGTCCCTGTCCTCTTCCTCGGTGCACACTGTCACTGTGTCCGTTTCCATCTTGTCCAGCCATGTCTGTCCCTGTCCTCTTCCTCGGTGCACACTGTCACTGTGTCCGTTTCCATCTTGTCCAGCCATGTCTGTCCCTGTCCTCTTCCTCGGTGCACACTGTCACTGTGTCCCTTTCCATCTTGTCCAGCCATGTCTGTCCCTGTCCTCTTCCTCGGTACACACTGTCACTGTGTCCGTTTCCATCTTGTCCAGCCATGTCTGTCCCTGTCCTCTTCCTCGGTGCACACTGTCACTGTGTCCGTTTCCATCTTGTCCAGCCATGTCTGTCCCTGTCCTCTTCCTCGGTGCACACTGTCACTGTGTCCGTTTCCATCTTGTCCAGCCATGTCTGTCCCTGTCCTCTTCCTCGGTGCACACTGTCACTGTGTCCGTTTCCATCTTGTCCAGCCATGTCTGTCCCTGTCCTCTTCCTCGGTGCACACTGTCACTGTGTCCGTTTCCATCTTGTCCAGCCATGTCTGTCCCTGTCCTCTTCCTCGGTGCACACTGTCACTGTGTCCGTTTCCATCTTGTCCAGCCATGTCTGTCCCTGTCCTCTTCCTCGGTGCACACTGTCACTGTGTCCGTTTCCATCTTGTCCAGCCATGTCTGTCCCTGTCCTCTTCCTCGGTGCACACTGTCACTGTGTCCGTTTCCATCTTGTCCAGCCATGTCTGTCCCTGTCCTCTTCCTCGGTGCACACTGTCACTGTGTCCGTTTCCATCTTGTCCAGCCATGTCTGTCCCTGTCCTCTTCCTCGGTGCACACTGTCACTGTGTCCGTTTCCATCTTGTCCAGCCATGTCTGTCCCTGTCCTCTTCCTCGGTGCACACTGTCACTGTGTCCGTTTCCATCTTGTCCAGCCATGTCTGTCCCTGTCCTCTTCCTCGGTGCACACTGTCACTGTGTCCGTTTCCATCTTGTCCAGCCATGTCTGTCCCTGTCCTCTTCCTCGGTGCACACTGTCACTGTGTCCGTTTCCATCTTGTCCAGCCATGTCTGTCCCTGTCCTCTTCCTCGGTGCACACTGTCACTGTGTCCGTTTCCATCTTGTCCAGCCATGTCTGTCCCTGTCCTCTTCCTCGGTGCACACTGTCACTGTGTCCGTTTCCATCTTGTCCAGCCATGTCTGTCCCTGTCCTCTTCCTCGGTGCACACTGTCACTGTGTCCGTTTCCATCTTGTCCAGCCATGTCTGTCCCTGTCCTCTTCCTCGGTGCACACTGTCACTGTGTCCGTTTCCATCTTGTCCAGCCATGTCTGTCCCTGTCCTCTTCCTCGGTGCACACTGTCACTGTGTCCGTTTCCATCTTGTCCAGCCATGTCTGTCCCTGTCCTCTTCCTCGGTGCACACTGTCACTGTGTCCGTTTCCATCTTGTCCAGCCATGTCTGTCCCTGTCCTCTTCCTCGGTGCACACTGTCACTGTGTCCGTTTCCATCTTGTCCAGCCATGTCTGTCCCTGTCCTCTTCCTCGGTGCACACTGTCACTGTGTCCGTTTCCATCTTGTCCAGCCATGTCTGTCCCTGTCCTCTTCCTCGGTGCACACTGTCACTGTGTCCGTTTCCATCTTGTCCAGCCATGTCTGTCCCTGTCCTCTTCCTCGGTGCACACTGTCACTGTGTCCGTTTCCATCTTGTCCAGCCATGTCTGTCCCTGTCCTCTTCCTCGGTGCACACTGTCACTGTGTCCGTTTCCATCTTGTCCAGCCATGTCTGTCCCTGTCCTCTTCCTCGGTGCACACTGTCACTGTGTCCGTTTCCATCTTGTCCAGCCATGTCTGTCCCTGTCCTCTTCCTCGGTGCACACTGTCACTGTGTCCGTTTCCATCTTGTCCAGCCATGTCTGTCCCTGTCCTCTTCCTCGGTGCACACTGTCACTGTGTCCGTTTCCATCTTGTCCAGCCATGTCTGTCCCTGTCCTCTTCCTCGGTGCACACTGTCACTGTGTCCGTTTCCATCTTGTCCAGCCATGTCTGTCCCTGTCCTCTTCCTCGGTGCACACTGTCACTGTGTCCGTTTCCATCTTGTCCAGCCATGTCTGTCCCTGTCCTCTTCCTCGGTGCACACTGTCACTGTGTCCGTTTCCATCTTGTCCAGCCATGTCTGTCCCTGTCCTCTTCCTCGGTGCACACTGTCACTGTGTCCGTTTCCATCTTGTCCAGCCATGTCTGTCCCTGTCCTCTTCCTCGGTGCACACTGTCACTGTGTCCGTTTCCATCTTGTCCAGCCATGTCTGTCCCTGTCCTCTTCCTCGGTGCACACTGTCACTGTGTCCGTTTCCATCTTGTCCAGCCATGTCTGTCCCTGTCCTCTTCCTCGGTGCACACTGTCACTGTGTCCGTTTCCATCTTGTCCAGCCATGTCTGTCCCTGTCCTCTTCCTCGGTGCACACTGTCACTGTGTCCGTTTCCATCTTGTCCAGCCATGTCTGTCCCTGTCCTCTTCCTCGGTGCACACTGTCACTGTGTCCGTTTCCATCTTGTCCAGCCATGTCTGTCCCTGTCCTCTTCCTCGGTGCACACTGTCACTGTGTCCGTTTCCATCTTGTCCAGCCATGTCTGTCCCTGTCCTCTTCCTCGGTGCACACTGTCACTGTGTCCGTTTCCATCTTGTCCAGCCATGTCTGTCCCTGTCCTCTTCCTCGGTGCACACTGTCACTGTGTCCGTTTCCATCTTGTCCAGCCATGTCTGTCCCTGTCCTCTTCCTCGGTGCAGGTCTGTCACTGTGTCCGTTTCCATCTTGTCACTGTCACTGTGTCCGTTTCCATCTTGTCCAGCCATGTCTGTCCCTGTCCTCTTCCTCGGTGCACACTGTCACTGTGTCCGTTTCCATCTTGTCCAGCCATGTCTGTCCCTGTCCTCTTCCTCGGTGCACACTGTCACTGTGTCCGTTTCCATCTTGTCCAGCCATGTCTGTCCCTGTCCTCTTCCTCGGTGCACACTGTCACTGTGTCCGTTTCCATCTTGTCCAGCCATGTCTGTCCCTGTCCTCTTCCTCGGTGCACACTGTCACTGTGTCCGTTTCCATCTTGTCCAGCCATGTCTGTCCCTGTCCTCTTCCTCGGTGCACACTGTCACTGTGTCCGTTTCCATCTTGTCCAGCCATGTCTGTCCCTGTCCTCTTCCTCGGTGCACACTGTCACTGTGTCCGTTTCCATCTTGTCCAGCCATGTCTGTCCCTGTCCTCTTCCTCGGTGCACACTGTCACTGTGTCCGTTTCCATCTTGTCCAGCCATGTCTGTCCCTGTCCTCTTCCTCGGTGCACACTGTCACTGTGTCCGTTTCCATCTTGTCCAGCCATGTCTGTCCCTGTCCTCTTCCTCGGTGCACACTGTCACTGTGTCCGTTTCCATCTTGTCCAGCCATGTCTGTCCCTGTCCTCTTCCTCGGTGCACACTGTCACTGTGTCCGTTTCCATCTTGTCCAGCCATGTCTGTCCCTGTCCTCTTCCTCGGTGCACACTGTCACTGTGTCCGTTTCCATCTTGTCCAGCCATGTCTGTCCCTGTCCTCTTCCTCGGTGCACACTGTCACTGTGTCCGTTTCCATCTTGTCCAGCCATGTCTGTCCCTGTCCTCTTCCTCGGTGCACACTGTCACTGTGTCCGTTTCCATCTTGTCCAGCCATGTCTGTCCCTGTCCTCTTCCTCGGTGCACACTGTCACTGTGTCCGTCCCTTCCATCTTGTCCAGCCATGTCTGTCCCTGTCCTCTTCCTCGGTGCACACTGTCACTGTGTCCGTTTCCATCTTGTCCAGCCATGTCTGTCCCTGTCCTCTTCCTCGGTGCACACTGTCACTGTGTCCGTTTCCATCTTGTCCAGCCATGTCTGTCCCTGTCCTCTTCCTCGGTGCACACTGTCACTGTGTCCGTTTCCATCTTGTCCAGCCATGTCTGTCCCTGTCCTCTTCCTCGGTGCACACTGTCACTGTGTCCGTTTCCATCTTGTCCAGCCATGTCTGTCCCTGTCCTCTTCCTCGGTGCACACTGTCACTGTGTCCGTTTCCATCTTGTCCAGCCATGTCTGTCCCTGTCCTCTTCCTCGGTGCACACTGTCACTGTGTCCGTTTCCATCTTGTCCAGCCATGTCTGTCCCTGTCCTCTTCCTCGGTGCACACTGTCACTGTGTCCGTTTCCATCTTGTCCAGCCATGTCTGTCCCTGTCCTCTTCCTCGGTGCACACTGTCACTGTGTCCGTTTCCATCTTGTCCAGCCATGTCTGTCCCTGTCCTCTTCCTCGGTGCACACTGTCACTGTGTCCGTTTCCATCTTGTCCAGCCATGTCTGTCCCTGTCCTCTTCCTCGGTGCACACTGTCACTGTGTCCGTTTCCATCTTGTCCAGCCATGTCTGTCCCTGTCCTCTTCCTCGGTGCACACTGTCACTGTGTCCGTTTCCATCTTGTCCAGCCATGTCTGTCCCTGTCCTCTTCCTCGTGTGCACACTGTCACTGTGTCCGTTTCCATCTTGTCCAGCCATGTCTGTCCCTGTCCTCTTCCTCGGTGCACACTGTCACTGTGTCCGTTTCCATCTTGTCCAGCCATGTCTGTCCCTGTCCTCTTCCTCGGTGCACACTGTCACTGTGTCCGTTTCCATCTTGTCCAGCCATGTCTGTCCCTGTCCTCTTCCTCGGTGCACACTGTCACTGTGTCCGTTTCCATCTTGTCCAGCCATGTCTGTCCCTGTCCTCTTCCTCGGTGCACACTGTCACTGTGTCCGTTTCCATCTTGTCCAGCCATGTCTGTCCCTGTCCTCTTCCTCGGTGCACACTGTCACTGTGTCCGTTTCCATCTTGTCCAGCCATGTCTGTCCCTGTCCTCTTCCTCGGTGCACACTGTCACTGTGTCCGTTTCCATCTTGTCCAGCCATGTCTGTCCCTGTCCTCTTCCTCGGTGCACACTGTCACTGTGTCCGTTTCCATCTTGTCCAGCCATGTCTGTCCCTGTCCTCTTCCTCGGTGCACACTGTCACTGTGTCCGTTTCCATCTTGTCCAGCCATGTCTGTCCCTGTCCTCTTCCTCGGTGCACACTGTCACTGTGTCCAGCCATGTCTGTCCCTGTCCTCTTCCTCGTTTCCATCTTGTCCAGCCATGTCTGTCCCTGTCCTCTTCCTCGGTGCACACTGTCACTGTGTCCGTTTCCATCTTGTCCAGCCATGTCTGTCCCTGTCCTCTTCCTCGGTGCACACTGTCACTGTGTCCGTTTCCATCTTGTCCAGCCATGTCTGTCCCTGTCCTCTTCCTCGGTGCACACTGTCACTGTGTCCGTTTCCATCTTGTCCAGCCATGTCTGTCCCTGTCCTCTTCCTCGGTGCACACTGTCACTGTGTCCGTTTCCATCTTGTCCAGCCATGTCTGTCCCTGTCCTCTTCCTCGGTGCACACTGTCACTGTGTCCGTTTCCATCTTGTCCAGCCATGTCTGTCCCTGTCCTCTTCCTCGGTGCACACTGTCACTGTGTCCGTTTCCATCTTGTCCAGCCATGTCTGTCCCTGTCCTCTTCCTCGGTGCACACTGTCACTGTGTCCGTTTCCATCTTGTCCAGCCATGTCTGTCCCTGTCCAGCCATGTCTTCCCTCCTCTTCCTCGGTGCACACTGTCACTGTGTCCGTTTCCATCTTGTCCAGCCATGTCTGTCCCTGTCCTCTTCCTCACTGTGTCCGTGCACACTGTCCTCACTGTGTCCGTTTCCATCTTGTCCAGCCATGTCTGTCCCTGTCCTCTTCCTCGGTGCACACTGTCACTGTGTCCGTTTCCATCTTGTCCAGCCATGTCTGTCCCTGTCCTCTTCCTCGGTGCACACTGTCACTGTGTCTGTGTCCAGCCATGTCTGTTTCCATCTTGTCCAGCCAGCCATGTCTGTCCCTGTCCTCTTCCTCGGTGCACACTGTCACTGTGTCCGTTTCCATCTTGTCCAGCCATGTCTGTCCCTGTCCTCTTCCTCGGTGCACACTGTCACTGTGTCCGTTTCCATCTTGTCCAGCCATGTCTGTCCCTGTCCTCTTCCTCGGTGCACACTGTCACTGTGTCCGTTTCCATCTTGTCCAGCCATGTCTGTCCCTGTCCTCTTCCTCGGTGCACACTGTCACTGTGTCCGTTTCCATCTTGTCCAGCCATGTCTGTCCCTGTCCTCTTCCTCGGTGCACACTGTCACTGTGTCCGTTTCCATCTTGTCCAGCCATGTCTGTCCCTGTCCTCTTCCTCGGTGCACACTGTCACTGTGTCCGTTTCCATCTTGTCCAGCCATGTCTGTCCCTGTCCTCTTCCTCGGTGCACACTGTCACTGTGTCTGTCGTTTCCATCTTGTCACAGCCATGTCTGTCCCTGTCCTCTTCCTCGGTGCACACTGTCACTGTGTCCGTTTCCATCTTGTCCAGCCATGTCTGTCCCTGTCCTCTTCCTCGGTGCACACTGTCACTGTGTCCGTTTCCATCTTGTCCAGCCATGTCTGTCCCTGTCCTCTTCCTCGGTGCACACTGTCACTGTGTCCGTTTCCATCTTGTCCAGCCATGTCTGTCCCTGTCCTCTTCCTCGGTGCACACTGTCACTGTGTCCGTTTCCATCTTGTCCAGCCATGTCTGTCCCTGTCCTCTTCCTCGGTGCACACTGTCACTGTGTCCGTTTCCATCTTGTCCAGCCATGTCTGTCCCTGTCCTCTTCCTCGGTGCACACTGTCACTGTGTCCGTTTCCATCTTGTCCAGCCATGTCTGTCCCTGTCCTCTTCCTCGGTGCACACTGTCACTGTGTCCGTTGTCTGTCCCTGTCCTCTTCCTCGGTGCATCTTGTCCAGCCATGTCTGTCCCTGTCCTCTTCCTCGGTGCACACTGTCACTGTGTCCGTTTCCATCTTGTCCAGCCATGTCTGTCCCTGTCCTCTTCCTCGGTGCACACTGTCACTGTGTCCGTTTCCATCTTGTCCAGCCATGTCTGTCCCTGTCCTCTTCCTCGGTGCACACTGTCACTGTGTCCGTTTCCATCTTATTTGTCCAGCCATGTCTGTCCCTGTCCTCTTCCTCGCCATGTCTGTCCCTGTCCTGTCTGTCCTCGGTGCACACTGTCACTGTGTCCGTTTCCATCTTGTCCAGCCATGTCTGTCCCTGTCCTCTTCCTCGGTGCACACTGACTGTCACTGTGTCCGTTTCCATCTTGTCCAGCCATGTCTGTCCCTGTCCTCTTCCTCGGTGCACACTGTCACTGTGTCCGTTTCCATCTTGTCCAGCTGTGTATGTAACATTTCACATAAACCTCCGTATCTCATCTGCATCGGAGTAGTGGTCAGAACTTCCGACGCCGACAGAGATGGCCGCCTCGCTTCACGTTCCTAGGAAACTATGCAGTATTTAGTTTTTTTTACGTGTTATTTATTACATTGGTACCCCAGGTCATCTTAGGTTTCATTACATACAGTCGGGAGGAACTACTGGATATAAGAGCAATGTCAACTCACCATCATTAAGAACAGGAATACTACTTTCCCGAAGTGGATCCTCTGTAGAAGCAGTCTTCTGGTCAGGCTCCGGAGACGGGCACATCGTGCACCCCTCCCTAGCATACTACTCCCCAATGTCCAGTCTCTTGACAACAAGGTTGATGAAATCTGAGCAAGGGTAGCATTCCAGAGAGACATCAGAGACTGTAACGTTCTTTGCTTCACGGAAACATGGCTCACTCGAGACACGCTATCGGAGTCGGTACAGCCAGCTGGTTTCTTCACGCAAAGAAGAGGGGCGGGGGGGCATGCCTTATGATTAACGAGACGTGGTGTGATCATAACAACATACAGGAACTCAAGTCCTTCTGTTCACCTGATTTAGAATTCCTCACAATCAAATGTTGACCGCATTATCTACCAAGATAATTATCTTCTCTCTGTGATTATAATCACAGCCACATATATTCCCCCCCAAACAGACACATCGATGGCCCTGAACAAACTTTATTTGACTCTTTGTAAACTGGAATCCATATATCCTGAGGCTGCATTCATTGTAGCTGGGGATTTTAACAAGGCTAATCTGAAAACAAGACTCCCTAAATTCTATCAGCATATCGATTGCCCAACCAGGGCTGGTAAAACCCTGGATCATTGTCATTCTAACTTCCGCGACGCATATAAAGCCATCCCACGCCCTCCTTTCGGAAAAGCTGACCACGACTCCATTTTGTTCCTTCCAGCCTATAGACAGAAACTAAAACAGGACGCTCCCGCGCTCAGGTCTGTTCAATGCTGGTCCGACCAATCTGATTCCACGCTTCAAGATTGCTTCGATCACGTGGATTGGGATATGTTCCGCATTGCGTCAAACAACAACATTGACAATCAAACAAGCTAAGCATCAGTATAGAGACAAAGTAGAGTCACAATTCAACGGCTCTGCCACAAGAGGTATGTGGCAGGATCTACAGTCAGTCTACAGTCTTTAATATTAGACAGCGCACACCAGCTGTTATTGACAAATAAACTCACCACCACTCGTCTTACCGGACGTAGCTGTTCTGTCCTGCCGATGCACAGAACCCACCCAGCTCTATATTATCTATGTCGTCGTTCAGCCACGACTCGGTGAAACACAAGCTATTACAGTTTTAGATGTCGCTTTGGTAGGATAGTCTCGAACGGAGGTCATCACGTTTATTTTCCAGTGATCACACATTGGCCAATGGAACGGTGGTAGAGGCGGGTTACCCACTCGCAGATGAATTCTCACCCTGATGTGCGTCGCCAGTATTTCCTTATTTTCTTCATGTGAATGACTGCAGAAAAACGTTGTTTTGAGGCCAAAAAGTGGGAATAGCATTTTGCAAATCAGGGAGCCAAATGAACTGCTCTTTCACCAATGCGATTCGGTTCCCGACGTTCACCAAAAGATCTGTTCGAAGAAATAACTGTTTGTTTGTGAACGACTCATCACGACTCAAGTCTTTTGTGACTCACTGGACAGAGCTAGCTTAACGTTTGCTAACTGCGACTGGTAGCTAAATAATGTTAGCTAGCTACAGTATGTTAACCGGCTACTGTCTTGCCTAGTCTTAGCTATATTACCAAGTCTTTTGTGACTCACTGGACAGAGCTAGCTTAACGTTTGCTAACTGTGACTGGTAGCTAAATCATGTTAGCTAGCTACAGTATGTTAACCGGCTACTGTCTTGCCTAGTCTTAGCTATATTACCAAGTCTTTTGTGACTCACTGGACAGAGCTAGCTTAACGTTTGCTAACTGTGACTGGTAGCTAAATCATGTTAGCTAGCTACAGTATGTTAACCGGCTACTGTCTTGCCTAGTCTTAGCTATATTACTAAGTAATTTGTGACTCACTGGACAGAGCGTTAACGTTTGCTAACTGCGACTGGTAGCTAAATAATGTTAGCTAGCTACAGTATGTTAACCGGCTACTGTCTTGCCTAGTCTTAGCATTATTACCAAGTCTTTTGTGACTCACTGGACAGAGCTAGCTTAATGTTTGCTAACTGCGACTGGTAGCTAAATCATGTTAGCTAGCTACAGTATGTTAACCGGCTACTGTCTTGCCTAGTCTTAGCTATATTACTAAGTAATTTGTGACTCACTGGACAGAGCGTTAACGTTTGCTAACTGCGACTGGTAGCTAAATAATGTTAGCTAGCTACAGTATGTTAACCGGCTACTGTCTTGCCTAGTCTTAGCTATATTACCAAGTCTTTTGTGACTCACTGGACAGAGCTAGCTTAACGTTTGCTAACTGCGACTGGTAGCTAAATCATGTTAGCTAGCTACAGTATGTTAACCGGCTACTGTCTTGCCTAGTCTTAGCATTATTACCAAGTCTTTTGTGACTCACTGGACAGAGCTAGCTTAATGTTTGCTAACTGCGACTGGTAGCTAAATCATGTTAGCTAGCTACAGTATGTTAACCGGCTACTGTCTTGCCTAGTCTTAGCATTATTACCAAGTCTTTTGTGACTCACTGGACAGAGCTAGCTTAATGTTTGCTAACTGCGACTGGTAGCTAAATCATGTTAGCTAGCTACAGTATGTTAACCGGCTACTGTCTTGCCTAGTCTTAGCTATATTACTAAGTAATTTGTGACTCACTGGACAGAGCGTTAACGTTTGCTAACTGCGACTGGTAGCTAAATAATGTTAGCTAGCTACAGTATGTTAACCGGCTACTGTCTTGCCTAGTCTTAGCTATATTACCAAGTCTTTTGTGACTCACTGGACAGAGCTAACTTAACGTTTGCTAACTGCGACTGGTAGCTAAATAATGTTAGCTAGCTACAGTATGTTAACCGGCTACTGTCTTGCCTAGTCTTAGCTATATTACCAAGTCTTTTGTGACTCACTGGACAGAGCTAACTTAACGTTTGCTAACTGCGACTGGTAGCTAAATAATGTTAGCTAGCTACAGTATGTTAACCGGCTACTGTCTTGCCTAGTCTTAGCATTATTACCAAGTCTTTTGTGACTCACTGGACAGAGCTAGCTTAATGTTTGCTAACTGCGACTGGTAGCTAAATCATGTTAGCTAGCTACAGTATGTTAACCGGCTACTGTCTTGCCTAGTCTTAGCTATATTACCAAGTCTTTTGTGACTCACTGACAGAGCTAGCTTAACATTTGCTAACTGCGACTGGTAGCTAAATAATGTTAGCTAGCTACAGTATGGTAACCGGCTACTGTCTTGCCTAGTCTTAGCTATATTACCGATGTTTAACAAACATAAACACTAGGTATGTGGCAGGGTCTACAGTCAGTATTAGTTAGTTATTCAATTAGATAACTAACGGCTAGATCATAAATATATTCACCTACCTAATCTAACAATTAGCTACGATAGCCAGCTAGCTAACATTAACATTAGCTGACAGTTGACAGTGAAACAGCCATGAACAATCCAGAAATTAAGCTAGCTACAATGTCATAATTAGCGGCTGTGACAACATAAACAACTACAAACACAATAGCTATAATGACCTGTTTTGAACTTTTTGGTAACTTCTTTGGCTGACCACGACTGTTAACCAACTGACTGATTCTCACAACGACCATTGGAAATTGAGGCGCAGAGGCTGGCTCGAGCAGCAGATGCCACCGCTGCTGGATCGTGTGTTTTTGGATTCTTTAGAACAGTGGTCACCAATCAGTTGATCGCAAGTCTATCACCAAACATTTCTGTAACAAACCCAACAATAAAGCATTGAATTCCTTTTTATGGGGGGGGGGCGCTGTTGGCGGTAAGTGCACTTGATTCAGCAGTCAAGTGTGTGGGGTAGTAAAAGTGTTTCCATTTTTAACCATGTAATTTGTCATGTGTGCTCCCTCTCTGGCCTCTTGGTCTCCAGGCTGCTCGTTATGGAGCACACCTGTCACTACCATAACTGATCCAAATGGTTGTATAATCAGAGCTTAGTTTTGGCTTGAAACATGCATTCAAAAGGATGTTTGAGTGGTTATTCAAATTAGCCTACATACCTGCAGTTTACAGTCCAGACAATAATTGTGTACTAACAAAGCCAAGTCAACAAACAGATCACCGACCATTTCGAATCCCACCGTACCTTCTCGACAATGCAATCTGGTTTCCGAGCTGGTCATGGGTGCACCTCAGCCACGCTCAAGTTCCAAACAATATCATAACCTCCATCGATAAGAGACATTACTGTGCAGCTGTATTCATAGACCTGGCCAAGGCTTTTGACTCTGTCAATCACCACATTCTTATCGGCAGACTCAACAGCCTTGGTTTCTCAAATTACTGCCTCACCTGGTTCACCAAATACTTGTCAGACAGAGTTCAGTATGTCAAATCGGAGGGCCTGTTGTCCAGACCTCTGGCAGTCTCTGTGTGGGTGCCACAGGGTTCAATTCTCGGGCCGACTCTTTTTTCTGTATACATCAATGATATCACTCTTGCTGCTGGTGATTCTCTGATCCACCTCTACGCAGACGATACCATTCTGTATACTTCTGTCCCTTCTTTGGACACTGTGTTAACAGCCCTCCAAACGAGCTTCAATGCCATACAACTCTCCTTCCGTGGCCTCTGACTGCTCTTAAAAGCAAGTAAAACTAAATGCATGCTCTTCAACCGATCGCTACCAGCACCTGCCCGCCCGTCCAGCATCACTACTCTGGACGGTTCTGACGTAGAATATGTGGACATCTGCAAATACCTAGGTGTCTGGTTAGACTGTAAACTCTCCTTCCAGACTCACATTAAGCATCTCCAATCCAAAATGAAATCTAGAATCGTCTTCCTATTTCGCAACAAAACTTCCTTCACTCATGCTGCCAAACATACCCTTGTAAAACTGACTATCCTACTGATCCTTGACTTCGGCGATGTCATTTACAAAATAGCCTCCCAACACTCTACTCAGCAATTTGGATGCAGTCTATCACAGTGCCATCCGTTTTGTTACCAAAGCCCCATATACTACCCACCACTGCGACCTGTATGCTCTCGTTGGCTGGCCCTCGCTTCAAATTCGTTGCCAAACCCACTGGCTCCAGGTCATCTATAAATCTTTTCTAGGTAAAGTCCCACCTTATCTCAGCTCACTGGTCACCAGAGCAGCACCCACCTGTAGCATTCGCTCCAGCAGGTATATTTCACTGGTCACCCCCAAAGCCAATTTCTATTTTGGCTGCCTTTCCTTCCAGTTCTCTGCTGCCAATGACTGGAACGAATTGCAAAAATCACTGAAGCTGGAGACTCATATCTCCCTCACTAACTTTAAGCACCAGCTGTCAGAGCAGCTCACAGGTCACTGCGCCTCCACATTTCCCATCTGTAAATTGCCCATCTAACTACCTCATCCCCATACTGTTATTTTTTTTCTCCTTTGCACCCCAGTATCTCTACTTACAAATTCATCCTCTGCACATCTATCACTCCAGTGTTTAATTGCTAAATTGTAATTATTATGTTACCTCATTTGCACACACTGTATATAGACTTTTTTTCTACTGTGTTGACTGTATTGACTGTATGTTTGTTTATTCCATGAGTAACTCTGTGTTGTTGTTTGTGTCGCACTGCTTTGCTTTACCTTGGCCAGGTCGCAGTTGTAAATGAGAACTTGTTCTCAACTAGCCTACCTGGTTAAATAAAGTGTAGCATGAAGTGTAGGCAGTATAAAACACATCTGTATAAACACCTAGCTAGCATGAAGTGTAGGCAGTATAAAACACATCTGTATAAACACCTAGCTAGCATGAAGTGTAGGCAGTATAAAAAACATCTGTATAAACACCTAGCTAGCATGAAGTGTAGGCAGTATAAAAAACATCTGTATAAACACCTAGCTAGCATGAAGTGTAGGCAGTATAAAAAACATCTGTATAAACACCTAGCTAGCATGAAGTGTAGGCAGTATAAAAAAACATCTGTATAAACACCCAGCTAGCATGAAGTGTAGGCAGTATAAAAAACATATGTATAAACACTTCTGGCTTAGTTTAAATGCTGACGTATATTTTTTCCCAGAGAATTTATTTTGATACACCGTAGCAAAGATTTGTATAATTAGCTCTGTGTTCTATCTGTGCCTGTACTGTACAGCAGCTGTCATTACTGCAGTAGCAACAAAACGGTAATCTCCCCGCAATTTAACCCCCCGCTGCGAGAGAGATACATTTCCACTGAAACGGTACACTCAACTTCAAAATAACATTTCATCATCTGGAGTGCTCGCTCTCATGCACCAACTTTCCTGACAAATGTCATCATCTTGGCAACATTGACCAAATGTTAGACCACTCCCCTCTCATATCTCTGCTGTGTGTCTCTCCCTCTTCTTCTGTCTCCCTCACTTTCCCCCTTCCTTTTTGCATTGATCCTCCATATCGCCAGATGTTATAGCTTGTGTTGTCAATGGCTCGATTGGTCTGTGTAACCGTGTGTTGTCATTTATGTCAATATGGTCTGTAAATGTTGATTTATTTTTAACCAGAGACAAATTTGTGAATAAGACCAATAAAGTGGATTCGGCCGAACTCTCTCACTTTGACAACTCCAGGTTCACCATAATAAAAATGTATTTCATTTGTCTGACTCTTAAGGATGTAATAAATTCAATTCCACGTCCTTGGGTCAGGGTCAAGGAGTAAAGACTACCTTGTTGGCACTAGGACCCAGCAAAAAATAATGACATGTGGGAAGCCATGTAAGTCAGTGCTGGAGAACTTGCAGCAGAGAAGGGAAAATGATTCAGAGAGGGAGGGAATGAAAGAGACCACAAACAAAGAACGGAGACAGGGAAAGAACACGGGGAGGAGGGAGCGAGATAAAGAGAGACAGAATGACTCTGGGCAGACAAGGGGAACAGGGCTGCAGCTGGAAAGAGTGACAGCTCAAGATCAAGAGGCTGATAGAGTGAGAGTGAAGGAGGAGCCCACTAAGGAGGGAGGGAGGAGGAGGAGTCTTCAACAAGACGAAGATTTTAAAAAAATCGCTTTGGAGAGAGAAAGATCTACAAACAGAATCCGTCCAAACACAGCCATTACACTGGAGCAGCGTGTTGAGCCCAAGGAATATGGATTGAAGTCAAGACAAGTTGGAAATCTATCTGGGAACAGGACACCCTAATTAAACCGACAACCAAAGGAACAACTGCTATTGCGAAGAGAGGGAGAGAAAGACAGACAGTGAGAGGGAGCAAAGGAAGGGAGAGTACAGGGCAGTGAACGAGTAAGGGAAAAAGAGTGGCTAGACAGAGGAGGGCAAAAGAAGAGAATTAATACCACCCACTGTGCCAATACCACACACAGAGTAAAATTGTTACGCACATACACACATTCAAAGACAGAAAACCTGCCTGTGCCACACACACAGTATTTATGTCTCACACATTGGCTATACCACACACACCGAATTTCTCAAACAAGTTTGCATGCAACATATGCAGTAAGTATTCGACACGCTGAAATCAAAACGTTTATATCAACAGAAACGGAGAGAAACAAAGAAGATAAAGAGCCATGGAGAGACATTAAAGCGTCATATGGGTTGGTATTACTACGCACAGAGTGACATAGACAGACAAAACGCAACATAGTGGCATCACGGGGCCTCCACAGGAGCAGGAACTCTTCGAAAACTAACCTGAGGAACTATACTGCCAACTTAACCCCCCAAAATAATTACCACAGAACTGAAGGCCGGTGATTCTTCTTCTTTGACTACAATCCTATTACCATTAACCAGAAGCAAACCAGAGCAACTGTATTGAGGATCTATCATCTCCGTAGTATGGGTGCCTAAGACAGGCGAGCTGAAGAGCTGTGTCCCTGGAAGGAGCACCATCAGCCCTTCCCCACCATGCTGCTCCATATGGCCCAGGGCAGGGGAACCTTAAGCAGGGTACGAGGGCTCCTGCTGCTGCCCCTCCTAATGGTGCTGCTGGTGACTTTTTGTGCTGCACAGAGCGAAAAGAGTCAGGAGAACCAGGGAGAGAATAACACTGGCAGTACGGAGAGCCCGGTACGTCTCTATTTTCACACACACCGTTAGCAATACGTCTCTCACATGTACACACATAATCGCACATTAACAGTTAAACATGTTTTTTCTCTCTCCAAATGGCAGTATGTGTCTGACTTGATGAATGACTGTTATGATGGGTATAAGGTTGTGAGTCATATATAATTGCGATGGTAAATATTATGATATTGATGTTCAGTGTGAGGACCAAGTGGTTACAGTCCGTAAGGTTTAAGGGGATATTTTTCAACATTCATGGTAGTAGTAACTCATTGTAATTGCAGGAGACTGTCTCCTCAGATGTGGCCATCGTCAGTCCTCGTAACTCCTGGCTCGTCTTCAGACACAACTCCAACAAAGGAGAGAACAAGAAGACCAAGCCCCCAAAGAGGGCATCTAAGGTGAGTAGATGTACAAATGGAAACCCACACAGATCTACACAGTAGGCTAATACAAGCCTAGCTAACACAGGTACAAGCTAGCTAACACAGGTACATTCACATTCTGGCTTATATAAGTACTGAACAAAAACAGAAACACAACATGCAAAGATTTTACTGAGTTACAGTTCATATAAGGAAATCGGTCAATTGAAATAAATGAATTAGGCCCTAATCTATGGACTTCACATGACTGGGCAGCGGCGCAGCTATGGGTGGGCCTGGGAGGGCCAGGCCCAGCCAATCAGAATGAGTTTTTCCCCACAAAATACTTTATTAAAGACAGAAAAACTCCTTAGTTTCATCAGCTGTACGGGTGGCTGGTCTCAAACGATCCCGCAGGTGAAGAAGCCAGATGTGGAGGTCCTGGGCTGGCGAGATTACATGTGTTCTGCGGTTGTGAGGACATACTGCCAAATTCTCTAAAATGAAATTGGAGGAGGCTTATGGTAGAGAAATAAACATTAAATTCTCTGGCAACAGCTCTGGTGGACATTCCTGCAGTCAGCACGCCAATTGCACACTACCTCAACTTGAGAAGTCTGTTGCATCGTGTTGTGTGATAAAAGTGCACATTTTAATTATCGTCCCCAGCACAAGGTGCACCTGTGGAATGATCATGCTGTTTAATCAGCTTCTTGATATGCCACACCTGTGGATGGATTATCGTGCCAAAGAAGAAATGCTCACAAACGGGAATGTAAACGTTTTTTGTGGGTATGGAACATTTATTTTATTTCAGTTCCTGAAACATGGGTCCAACACTTTACATGTTGCGTTTATATTTTTGTTCAGTATATTACAATGCCTTCAGAAAGTATTCATACCCCTTGACTTATTCCACATTTTGTTGAGTTACCCCATAATGACAAAGTGAAAACATGTTTTTAGAAATGTTAACAAATCCATGAAAAATGAAATACAGAAATATAAAATGTACATAAGTATTCACACCCCTGAGTCAATACATGTTTGGATCCCCTTTGGCAGTGATTACAGCTGACAGTCACTAAGAGCTTTGCACAACTGGATTGTACAATATTTGCCCATTATTATTTTTTACAAGACTTCAAGCTCTGCCAAGTTGGTTGTTGATCATTGCTAGACAGCCATTTTCAGCCATAGATTTTCAAGACGATTTAAGTCAAAACTGTAACTAATGCCACTCAGGAACATTTATAGTCATCTTGGTAAGCAACTTTAGTGTATATTTGGCCTTGTGTTTTAGGTTGCTGTCCTGCTGAAAGGTGAATTTTTCTCCCAGTGTCTGTTGTAAAGCAGACTGAACCAGGTTTTCCTTTAGGATTTAGCCTGTGCTTAGCTTTATTCTTTTAATCCTAAAAAAAACTCCCTAGTCCTTGCTGATGACCATGCTTTAAAATATGAAGAGTTCTACTCAGTGATGTGTTGTGTTGGATTTGCCCCAAAAATAAAGCTTTGTATTCAGGACATAAAGTTAATTTCTTTGCTACATCTTCTACAGTTTTACTTTCATGCCTTATTGACTAAATCAAATCAAATCAAATTTTATTTGTCACATACACATCGTTAGCAGATGTTAATGCGAGTGTAGCGAAATGCTTGTGCTTCTAGTTCCGACAATGCAGTGATAACCAACAAGTAATCTAACTACCAATTCCAAAACTACTGTCTTATACACAGTGTAAGGGGATAAAGAATATGTACATAAGGATATATGAATGAGTGATGGTACAGAGCAGCATACAGTAGATGGTATCGAGTACAGTATATACATATGAGATGAGTGTGTAGACAAAGTAAACAAAGTGGCATAGTTAAAGTGGCTAGTTTTACATGTATTACATAAGGATGCAGTCGATGATGTAGAGTACAGTATATACGTATGCATATGAGATGAATAATGTAGGGTAAGTAACATTATATAAGGTAGCATTGTTTAAAGTGGCTAGTGATATATTTACATAATTTCCCATCAATTCCCATTATTAAAGTGGCTGGAGTTGGGTCAGTGTCAATGACAGTGTGTTGGCAGCAGCCACTCAATGTTAGTGGTGGCTGTTTAACAGTCTGATGGCCTTGAGATAGAAGCTGTTTTTCAGTCTCTCGGTCCCAGCTTTGATGCACCTGTACTGACCTCGCCTTCTGGATGATAGCGGGGTGAACAGGCAGTGGTTTGGGTGGTTGATGTCCTTGATGATCTTTATGGCCTTCCTGTAACATCGGGTGGTGTAGGTGTCCTGGAGGGCAGGTAGTTTGCCCCCGGTGATGTGTTGTGCAGACCTCATTACCCTCTGGAGAGCCTTACGGTTGTGGGCGGAGCAGTTGCCGTACCAGGCGGTGATACAGCCCGCCAGGATGCTCTCGATTGTGCATCTGTAGAAGTTTGTGAGTGCTTTTGGTGACAAGCCAAATTTCTTCAGCCTCCTGAGGTTGAAGAGGCGCTGCTGCGCCTTCTTCACGACGCTGTCAGTGTGAGTGGACCAATTCTGTTTGTCTGTGATGTGTATGCCGAGGAACTTAAAACTTGCTACCCTCTCCACTACTGTTCCATCGATGTGGATAGGGGGGTGTTCCCTCTGCTGTTTCCTATTGCAAACAAGATGCATGTTCTGGAATATTTTTATTCTGTACAGGCTTCCTTCTTTTCACTCTGTCATGTAGGTTAGTATTGTGGATTAATTACAATGTTGCTGATCCATCCTCACCAATAAGCTCTGTAGCTGCCTCCCATCGAGAATAACTGTAACCAATCAGTTTTAGATGTAGAAGCCCTTAGATTTCTCGTATCACCAATAAACTCTGTAGCTGCCTCCCATCGAGAATAACTGTAACCAATCAGTTTTAGATGTAGCCCTAAGATATTCCCTCTTTGAGGACTGACCATCGAGGACTGGTTTCATAATTGTTTTTTTGTCTCTGTCTGTAGCATGGTCTACCGGGCCCCCCCGGTCCTCCAGGCCCTCAAGGGCCCCCCGGCCCCCCGGCCCCCCTGTTACCTCAGCAGGAAGAGCTGATGCAGGAGTTCCAGCTACGGCTGAGAGGTACGTAAGAACAGACCAATGGCAGTCTCTGAAATTAAGGGACAGACCTGGATGTCAACCAGTTATTGGTCTCCACTAGGCTACGACATAGTGTTAAGTGTATCCTAAGGTTCACATTTTCTTCAATCATGGCCTGGGGTGGTCTAGCGGTTACAGGCCTATCGTGTCGATTCTGGCCCTTCTGGCACAAAGAACTGAAAGATTGGCTTGATATATTTACACATTTCAAATATGGACAGTCCAGGGATATTTTAACCCGATCTTGATAATAAATTAGCATGCCAGACACTTTGGGATAACATAAATGGTGGAACAAACTCCCTCACGACGCCAGGACAGCGGACTCAATCACCACCTTCCGGAGACACCTGAAACCCCACCTCTTTAAGGAATACCTAGGATAGGATAAAGTAATCCTTCTCACCCCCCCCCTTAAAAGATTTAGATGCACTATTGTAAAGTGGCTATTCCACTGGATGTCATAAGGTGAATGCACCAATTTTCTGCTAAATGACTTAAATGTAAAATGTAAAATGTAATAAATAGGGAACAATGATAACACCAACATGAGTTTCCATTCATACAAAACGTTGGGTACATACAGTAGGTTTGCTGTGGTAAACAATTAAATACTTTGTTTCTAATGTATGGAATGCTTGTCAAATAGATACATCGCCATTAGTCTGTTCAAAAAGGTCTCAGTTGTTCCAATTACAATACCAAACCAGAGGATGAACATATCTTAAAATACTTTGGTTGCAAGCAGGACTACGGTAATACCGATATAATATTTTAGGATGCGGTAATGAGGTGACCAATAACGGTGACAGTTGAGATCAGCTGTGCGGGGGAAATTAGAGCGTATTGATGGTTTATTGAGACATCAGGTGGCGATAATCTAGAGCAATCGGTGGTTGCGATAGGCCCCATATTTGATTATATTCCAATTGGCTACATTCTGTAGGCTACACGTTAGCCTATTAATCGTCACGTAATTGTGACAATGGTGGTAGTACGAACTTGGACACAGGTGCAGAGAAACACAGCAGACAGAGGTAAAGGGTACATCCAGAATATTTACTTAAGGTCTTCATAGCAAAACAACAAAGCAAGGGCACACGAAAACACTGAACAAAACATGAGACCTGAGCAAATGGCCTAGTCCACAGAGGAACCTAAATAGTCATCCAGCAGCTGATCCCAATAAGCTCAATCAGGGTCACCTGGATACCAGAAGTAACCCAAGGGTGCTCTCCAGTGGCAACCTCAGGTAGTACACTCAAGGGAGAACCTGACCTGTAACAGGACCCCCCTACCCTCTCAGGGAATGGCTCCTGACGTTCCATCAGGGGTAGCTGAGCGTCTACGGAAGTCCTGAATTAATCCGGGGTACAAAATGTCCCGGGCCGGGACCAAGGAACGTTCCTCAGGCTCGTAACCCTCCCAGTCCAAAAGACACTGAGTCCCTCGCCGGAACTAATGACTGGAGAGGATGCATCACACCGTGTAGGCTGGCTGTCCTGCTATCATGCGAGGCGGAGGTGGAGGCCGAGTGGCCAGAACCAGAGGACTGAACACCACGGACGGCGATGACGGTTGGACTGTTGTTGAACCCGAGCTGAGGACCTCAGGAGCACTGACCAAGCCCTCTTCCAGGTCCAGAACGAGAGGTGAGGCGTTGAGCTGACGGAACCATCACTTCAATCTCCTGATCTGGAAATAGGGGGGGCTGGCAACCGTACAACACCTGGAATGATGACAGGCCAGAACACTGGAAAGTGTTGTGTGCATACTCCACCCAGGGAAGGTGCTGACTCCCAAGTGGCAGGGTTGGGGGACACACAGCACCGTAAGATGGTCTCCAGATCCTAGTTCACCCGCTCAGTTTGACCATGGGACTGAGGGTGATAACCTGAGGACTGGCTGATGACCCCAGAAGAGTAGAAAATTCCCTCCAAAATCTGGAGGCAAACAGGGGGCCCCGGTCGGAGACTATGTCCAGAGGAAGACTGTGAAGGCGGAAAACTAGCTGAGCAGTTTCACGGGCAGATGGGAGTTTAGTCAGCGGAATGAAATGTGCCGCCTTGGAAAAGCAGTCCACAACGACCAGAATGACCGTGTGTCCCTCTGAGGATGGAAGGCCCGTGTTGAAATCCATAGAGAGATGGAACCATGGTTGAGAATGTGTTGGCAGCGGATGAAGAAACCCCAGAGGCTCCTGACGAGGAGTCTTGTTCCGGGCTCATGTCGGACAGGCAGCCACAAAGGTCCGAGTGTCCGCCTTCACGGAGGGCCACCAAAACCTCCTTCTCAAAAACTCCAGTGTTCGCTGCCCTCCTGGATGAGAGGTGAGATGCGACGAGTGAGCCCACTGAAGAACCTTGGACCGTGCCCCAAGAGGAACAAAAAGTATGTTAGGTGGACAGCTGTCTGGAATTGCCTCCCTACCTTTTGCCTCCCTCACTACAGTCTCTATACCCCAGGACCCCCCGGCACGGGGATGAGCTACCTGGGTTCAAACGGCCGATCCTCACTGGAGCTGGGGAACTGGCAAGAAAGGGCATCCGGCTTCACTTTCTTAGACCCCGGAAGGTAAGATAATGTGAATCTAAACCGAGTGAAGAAGAGAGCCCAACGAGCCTTTCAGGGGTTAAAGCATTTAGCCTCCTGGATGTAGGCCAGGTTCTTGTGGTCAGTCCAAACCGTAAAGGGATGTTCTGAGCCCTCCAGCCAGTGCCGCCTCTCCTCCAAAGCCAGTTTGACTGCAAGAAGCTCTCGATTGCCGACATCATGGTTACTCTCCTCTGGAGTGAGACGCCTGGAGAAGAAGGCACAGGGATAAAGCTTAAGGTCTTTCACCGAGCGCTGAGACAGAACCGCCCCCACGCCAACGTCAGAGGCATACACCTCTATCACCAAGGTAAGAAAAGGATCCGCATGAACAAGAATGGTTGCAGAAGAAAACCGACGTTTCAGGTCCTAGAACGCTTTCTCTGCAGCAAGGGTCCAGCATACATGCCCAGCCGAGCCCTTGGTGAGCATTGTCAATGGCGCTGTCACAGCACTAAAGTTTCTCACAAATGTCCGGTAGAAATGAGCAAAACCCCAAAAACGCTGAACTTGCTTGACTGGTTTGCGACCAGTTGACCATCGTTCCTACCTTTTGGGAGTCCATCAGTATACAGCCCTGATGATATACCCCAGGAAGGAGATCTGAGGAACGTGAAACTCACACTTTTCGGGCTTCACAAACAAGTGATGAGCGAGGAGTCTTTGGAGAACCTGGCGGACATGTTGGACATGTTCAACCATGGACTTGGAGAAGATGAGGACATCATCCAGGTACACAAACACAAACTGGGGAAGGATGTCGCGCAGCACATCATTTACCAGGGCCTGGAAAATGTCTGGAGCATTAGTAAGTCCATAATGTCAATTAGGAGTGTTGTACACTGTCTTCCACTCATCTCCCTGTCTGATGCACACCAGCTTGTACGCATTCCGTAAATACAATTTAGAGAAAACCGTAGCTTCCTGGTGTCTCTCAAAATCTGATGACATAAGGGGAAGGGGTAAAGGTTCTTGATGGTAATGTTATTTAAATCCGGTAATCAATACAGGGGCGTAATCCCACATCCTTCTTCCCAACAAAGAAAAACCCGCACATGCAGGTGAAATGAATAAAATCGAATAAAATCAGCCGCCAGCACCTCCTCAATATAATAATTTGTGGCTGCAGTCTCTGGACCTGAGAGACAATACAGCCCTCCTCTCGGAGGAGTGGTACCGGACAGGAGGTTGATGGCACAATCATAGGGTCTGTGAGGAGGTAGTTTGCTGGCCTTTTGTTTTCTGGAGACCTGCCCCAAATCCCAGGAGTCCCGAGGTACGGTCAGGCTTGTCATTCCCAGCCAGAGGAACAGGAGCGGAGGTCTCCAGACGAGCAGAGCTGGAAAGGTGTGGTCAGAGTTGATGGCAGGTAAACTGGCATGAAGGATTCCATCCCAGAACTCTTCCTGAAGGCCAGTCAATTGTAGGATTATGGGTGGAAAGCCATGGATGTCCAAGAACCAGGGGAAGCTCAGGAGAGTCCACCAGATGTAACTGGATAAGATCCATATGGTCATGCAGAACTCGTAGCTGAATAGGCATGGTGAGTTGCTTCACCTTCCCAGACCCTAGGGGTTGACCATCCAGCACAGTGACTGACAATGGAGTGTCCAGCTTAGTGAGTGGCAGCCTCTGTGGGCAAGCTAATGTGCGATCCAGAAAACAGCCGGTAGCCCCACAGTCTATGAAAGCGGGAATGTCCAACTGTTCATTGTTCTACCGCAGGTTGGCCGGAAGCAAGGTGTGTACCGTATCGGCCGCAGGAGACTATCTGACTCTCCAGAGTGGAAAGTCTGCTGCCTCCACAATTGCATCAGCTCCTCTGAAGGATATGAAGGAGAACCATTGCCGAATTGAGAACCCTAATGATAGGATAAGCAGGCCCAGCACACGGCAGTGGAACAAATGAAGAGTCGACTCCCTTAGTGGGGCCCGAAACACTGGAACCAACTCAGTACCCCTCCGTCCTCTCATGACGACTTTCCCGAAGCTGGTTGTCAATCCAGATGGCCAGAACGATAAGCTCCTCCGTTGTGTCAGGGTTGTCCCGGGAAGCCAGTTCGTCCTTGAGAACCTCGCTGAGTCCGTTCAGAAAGACTGAGTAAAGTGCCTCTACATTCCAACCTCTTTCAGCTGCGAGCGTCCGAAAGTCAATGGTGTGATCAGCTATGCTCTGGCTGCCCTGCCGAAGCATAATGAGTCTGAGCAGCGTTCCAGCCACTGATGGGATGATCAAAAACCCTCATCTCCTGGGTGAAGCTTTGCCATTTGAAACAAATGTCTGATTGCAGACAATGGTGCTCGTACAAACTCAGACCCAGGTGCAGAGAAACACAGCAGACAGAGGTAAAGGGTACATCCAGAATATTTACTTAAGGTCTTCATAGCAAAACAACAAAGCAAGGGCACACGAAAACACTGAACAAAACATGACACCTGAGCAACTGGCCCAGTCCACAGAGGAACCTAAATAGTCATCCAGCAGGTGATCCCAATAAGCCCAATCAGGGTCACCTGGATACCAGAAGTAACCCAAGGGTGCTCTCCAGTGGCAACCTCAGGTAGTACACTCAAGGGAGAACCTGACCTGTGACAATAATAAAAGGTGTTATAACCGATAATAGGCTACTATGTTTCCCTGAGTTGATGAGCTGATTTGGGCCATCAATTGAATGACAGATGAAGGCCTACTATAGAATGGTAAATTTTCATCCAGTGTAAATGCTCATCCACATTTTATAGTTAAATTATACATAGCCTATCATTATAGTTATGTTCTTTGGTGTGGATTTAAAGCCTGTATTGTGTGGATTTAATATTTCATTTCACAATGCTGTCAAAATATTTATTAATTTGAGCCTATCCAAAGATGATTCTGTTGCGCTGAGACACTTTTCTTTGATGTGTAAATTATCAGACTATTCGTTTTACTCCTGGAAAAGATTTAAATAAATGCAATTAACTTGTGGGCTCAGCCTGGTCATGATATCGCCCAGTACTGGGTGCAAACACATGAGGCCCTGAGACAGAGCTCGCTGCTTCCGGCAGCTCACAATTTAAAAAAAAAAAAATGTTTTTTATACCTTTTATTTAACTAGGCAAGTCAGTTAAGAACACATTCTTATTTTCAATGACGGCCTGGGAACAGTGGAACAGTCACTTTACAACAGTGGGTTAACTGCCTGTTCAGAGGCAGAACGATAGCTTTGTACCTTGTCAGCTCTGGGATTCAAACTTGCAACCTTTCAGTTACTAGTCCACAGCTGTAACCACTAGAATACCCTTGTTTGACAATAGTCTAACAAGCATTAAGAATACTATGGATTCTGAAGACACATAGGCGGGTCATTTTTTATTATTTGTTTTAAGCCTACCCTAAAACATAGTCCTAGTTCAATCCACATCACGGAAGTTCAGCATTATCTTGTGATTTAAATTTAAAGGCAATGTTCCACTTTAGCAGAGACTACATTCACGGTAAACACTCGATATGTTTAAACACTGCCCCCGCTCCCCCTCCCTGCACTCGAAGTTGCCAGGCTACCCGTCATCATACACACCTGTTATCATCATTACATGCAGCTGTGCTCATTGGACTCACCTGGACTACCTCTCTTTGTTGACTGCCCCTGCATATATAGTTGCTCCTATGTGATGTTCCCTGTAGTGTTTTTTTCGTGTCGTGTTTATGTCCAGACGCTGTTCCGTTGCATGGGGTTGAGCAACTCAAAAGGATGGCTCCATCGGTGACATGTCAAGCTAGCTGTCGCGTGGACTTATGCTACATTCTTAACTCTGTTGCACAAGTTCTCGGACTCCAAACTGGCATATGGCTCCACGCAATGCATACCTAATAGTAAAGTGTTGCTTGGAAATAAGATGACATTTCTAAAGTAGGCAAACCCTTAATCAGCATTATGATGTCATCAGTTTTACTTTGGAAGAAGTATAATGTTACATAGCTTGTAACGCCAGGTTAGTGGGTTCGATTCCCGGGACCACCCATACGTAGAATGTATGCACACATGACTGTAAGTCGCTTTGGATAAAAGCGTCTGCTAAATGGCATATATTATTATTATTATTATTATATTACATAGTTAAAATTAAGTGAAGAGCGTGTTAGCATTGCTAGGTTTCTACGACGATAGTCGCTAGATAATGGCGGCATAGATATACTTTAGGCATATGGCTGATGCAGTGGAGGCTCCTCAGAAGAGGAAGGGGAGGACCAGCCTATTCAGTGTAAAAAAAATTGGGGGGTGAAATTCAAAAAGTTATCGTTTTTTAGATAAAGCTCTACTAAATACAAAATATATTCATGTCACCAAATAACTGATTAAAACACACTGTTTTGCAATGAAGGTCTACAGTAGCCTCAACATCGCAGCTGAAAACTGTATGCTGAAAACATGTCATTTTTGACTAAAACACAACCAATATTCATTAACTATAAATACTGAACTTGTTTTTGCATGGATTAGCATGGATTAGCTTTTAACAGCTAGGACCGCTATTTTATGTCCCGGAATCCTGCTTAACAGACAGGTTGAAGCCTGCTTGACAGATTTGAACTAAACTGCTAAACTGTCATCAAGCGAACAAAGTTAGTCCCATGAGTTTTCCAATGGAGCTTTATCTTTATCTTTATCTTTATCCACAGTAATACATGTACAGTCCCAGTGCTCTAGGAGCATCTACTATCTACTACGCTTTGTTTCGGGACAAACTGCATCACTAACATACATAACATGAGCATATCTACTTCTACTACTTCTACGTATGTATGTTAGTGCAGGGTGAGCTGCACATAGTGAACTTCCTACTAGGACAAACCACCAGAGTGCTAACAGTATAAATCTGGTTCATAGGCACATGATTACAAACCCATTAAGAAAAGGATTGTAAAAGCTGTTAAATCCCCGTGGATTGATGAGGAATTGAAAAATTGTATGTTTGAGATGGATGAGGCAAAAGGAATGACAAATAAGCCTGGCTGCACAACCGATTAGCAAACATATTTCAAACTGAGAAATCATGTGACTAAACTGTATAAAAAGAAGAAACTACACTATGAAAGAAAGATAAATTACAAAGAATAATAGTTCAAATTTTGGAGCACCTTAAATAAAATGTTGGGAAAAAAGGCTAACTCATCTCCATCATTCATTGAATCAGATGGCTAATTCAACGACTGATATACCAACTACTTTAGTCGTTAGCAAGATTAGCACATTTAGGCATGACATGCCAGCAACAAACACTGACACTACACATCCAAGTATATCTGACCGAATAAGGAAAAATCATTGTTGTCTATCAACAATGACAAGCCACCGGGGTCTGACAACTTGGATGAAAAATGACTGAGGATAATAGTGGACGATATTGCCACTCCTAGTTGCCACATCTTCAATTTAAGCCTACAAGAAAGTGTGTGGCAACCAGGCCTGTAGGGAAACAAAAGTCATTCCTCTACCTAAGAATAGCAAAGCCCCCTTTACTGGCTCAAATAGCCGACCAATCAGCCTGTTATCAACCCTTGGTGAACTTTTGGAAAAAATTGTGTTTGCCTAGATAAAATGTTATTTTACAGTAAACAAATTGCACGTTTTTAGGGAAGGACATTCAAAAGCACAGAACTTACACAAATGACTGGCTGAGAGAAATGGATGATTGTGGGGAATGTTTTGTTTGACTTTAGTGTGGCTTTTGACATGATCGATAATAGTCTATTGCCGGAAAAACTTGTGTTTATGGCTTTACACTCCCTGCTATATTGTGGATTAAGAATTACCTGTCTTACAGAGGGTGTTCTTAAATGGAACCCTCTCCAACATAATCTAGGTAGAATCAGGAATTCCCCAGGGCAGCGGTCTAGGCCTCTAACCTTTTTCAATCTTTACTAACGACATGTGTAGTTAGTGTGTCTATGTATGCGGATGATTCAACACTGTACACGTCAGCTACTACAGCGACTGATATGACTTCTACACTTAACAAAGAGTTGCAGTTAGTTCAGAGTCAGTGGAAAGGAATGAATTAGTCCTAAATATTTCTAAAACTAAAAGCATTGTATTTGGGACAAATCACTAAACCTCAACTTGTAATACATAATGGGGAAATTAGAGGTGACAAAACTGCTTGGAGAAATCCTGGATTTTAAACTGTCATGGTCAAAACATTTGATGCAGTAGTAGCTAAAATGGAGAGAAGTCTGTCCATAATAAAGCGCTGTTTTGCCTTCTTAACAGGATTATCAACAAGGCAGGTCCTAAAGGCGGGTCACTACTTCACAGGAGAGCCGTTTGAATGTAAAAAATTTTGAATCACAATGCATTTTTTGGTAGAAATGCCTTCTCGAACATGTGAACATTCATGTGCCTTAATAACAAAATGTTATGCCATCTGTAAATACAAATACAATTGTTAAATCACGAGTCTAGTTGGTTTAGCCACATAAAAAGACACCAACCTTCCCACTAGCCATGGTTAGCTGAGTAATGAATGGGCTGGACATGCCGAGAGATGAGTTTGGATTGGTCTGCCACAATTCTGTCTATTTAAGCTGGTCAGTAGGTAATTCTGTCTAACACAGCTTTTTTATGTATCATGTATTAACCTCTTCAGTCGACCCTCTACTTTTTCGAACATTCTGTTAAAAATCGCGCAACATTTCAGCGCCCTGCTACTCAGGCCAGGAATATAGTATATGCATATGATTAGTATGTGTGGATAGAAAACACTCAGACGTTTATAAAACTGGTTAAATCACGACTGTGACTATAACAGAACGTGCGTTTCATTGAAAAGTGCAAGAAAATCTGATCACTGAAAATGGAAATAAATATCCTTGCGCTACTTCCAGGAATTGTTCAAAGTGAACCGAATTACATGAGGCCGAGGTTGCAGTGCCTACAGCTTCCACACAATGTCTAGAGTCTTGTCATTTGATTCGGCTTTGATTCTTGGTCAAACCGAATCAAGGGAACCGATTCCCTCCGGTCTCCGACCGGATGTTTTGGTCGAGCTCTCTCCAGACATCTTTTTGAGACGGACAGCTATAGAATTTACATCGCCTCCTGATGAATTGTATCGCTTATTAACATGTACTAATACCTAAAGTTACATTACAAAAGTATTTCGAAGTGTTTTGTGAAAGTTTATCGTCAACTTTTTGAATTTTAAAAAATGACGTTACGTTATGAAACGCTATTTTTTTCCGTTTATCACACAGTCTTCATAGATCGATATCTAGGCTATATATGGACCGATTTAATCGAAAAAGACCCAATAGTGATTATGGGACATCTAGGAGTGCCAACAAAGAAGATGGTCAAAGGTAATGAATGTTTTATATTTTATTTGTGCGGTTTGTGTAGCGACGACTATGCTAATTATTTTGTTTACGTCCCCTGCGGGTCTTTTGGGGTATTATATGCTATCAGATAATAGCTTCTCATGCTTTTGCCGAAAAGCATTTTAAAAATCTGACTTGTTGCCTGGATTCACAACGAGTGTAGCTTTAATTCAATACCCTGCATGTGTATTTTAATGAACGTTTGAGTTTTAACTAATACTATTAGCATTTAGCGTAGTGCATTTGCATTTCCAGAGCTCTAGATGGGACGCCTGCGTGCCAGGTAGGAGCAAGAGGTTAACGCTCCGAGAACGACACGTTTTTAATTTCCGAATGGACAATCTGACAGCACAGTTGCAGTCACCCACACTCTGGAAAACATAACAGCTTAACCAGCTCTGCTAGGGTGAGTAATGTTCAGTGAGCTGTTCTGTCATTTGTCCGGAAGTAGCTAGCAAGTTAGCTTGACTTCTGTTGTTAGTAGAGAGCGCTCAGATCAACCCTTAAAGAGATGGGTGGGGCTAAAACTGAAGAGTGTGTGAACAATGCTGAATGGGTGTAGACAAAGAAGAGCTCTCCAGTAGTAGTACGAAAAAATTCAAAGGCCATTTTCTCAAAAGTGAGTTTACAAGTTTATCAACTTTCAAAGCAAAATTGCTTTCCCATTGTTCCTCAACTGTAGTGTATGATATGCAATTTTGTAGCTCTGAGTCTCTACATTTTGTAAAATGTAAAATGTAAAATACACAATTTCAAATGTTTCTACATAAGACCGATTTGAGCCGATCGGTCACATTTATGAGAGTCATTGACATGTTGAATGCACCGAGCTGTCTGTCTAAACTACTGGCACACAGCTCAGACACCCATGCATACCCCACAAGACATGCCACCAGAGGTCTCTTCACAGTCCCCAAGTCCAGAACAGACTATGGGAGGTGCATATAGCACTACATAGAGCCATGACTACATGGAACTCTATTCCACAGTACTACATAGAGCCATGACTACATGGAACTCTATTCCACAGTACTACATAGAGCCATGGCTACATGGAACTCTATTCCACAGTACTACATAGAGCCATGACTACATGGAACTCTATTCCACATCAAGTAACTGATGCAAGCAGTAAAATTAGATTTAAAAAACGAATAAAAATACACCTTATGGGACAGTGGGGACTGTGAAGCAACACAACCATGTAACGGTTTTCTTCCTGGGAAGGAGAGGAGGACCAAAATGCAGAGTGGTTATTTATACACATCTTTAATGAAAGATGAAAACGTGAACACTATACAAAATAAGAAAACGTGGAAAAACTGAAACAGTCCTAACTGGTGCAAAACACAGAGACCGGAACAATCACCCACAAGATACCTAAAGAATATGGCTGCCTAAATATGGTTCCCAATCAGAGACATCGATAAACACCTGCCTCTGATTGAGAATCACTCCAGGCAACCATAGACTTACCTAGAACACTCAACTGAACACAACCCCATAGACTACAAAACCCCTAGACAAAACAAGACACATAAATCACCCATGTCACACCCTTGCCTAACCAACATAATAAAGAAAACAGAATACTAAGGCCAGGGCGTGACAGTACCCCCCCCCCCCCCCCCCAGGGCGTGACAGTACCCCCCCCCCCCCCCACAAAGGTGCGGACTCCCGGCCGCACACCTAAACCCATAGAGGGGGTCTAGGTGGGCGTCTGTCCACGGTGGCGGCTCTGGCGCGGGATGTGGACCCCACTCCAACACAGTCTTAATCCGCTTATTTAGCGTCCCTTGAGTGGCGACTCTCGCCGCTGACCTTGGCCTAGTAACCTTAACAAAGGGTCCCACTGGACTGAGGGGCCGCTCGGAACTGAAGTAGCTCGGGACTGAGGTAGCTCGGGACTGAGGGGTAGCTCAAGACTGAGGGGTTGCTCAGGACTGATAGGTAGCTCAGGACTGAGAGGTAGCCCAAGACTACGAGATAGCTCAGGCAGGTTGACGGCTCTGGCAGATCCTGGCTGAATGGCGGCTCTGGCGGATCCTGGCTAAATGGCGGTTCTGGCGGATCCTGGCTGAATGGCGGCTCTTGTGGATCCTGGCTGAATGGCGGCTCTGGCGAATCCTGGCTGAATGGCGGCTCTGGCGAATCCTGGCAGACTGGCGGCTCTGGCGGATCCTGGCTGACTCGCGGCTCTGGCTGTTACTGGCTGACTGGCGGCTCTGGCAGACCTTGGCTGCCTGGCCGGCTCTGGCGGCTCCTTGCAGACTGGAGACTCTGGCGGTTCATGACAGACGGGAGACTCTGGCGGCTCATGACAGGCGGGCAGCTCAGGCGACGCTTGAGAGGAAGGCTCTGACAGCGCTGGACAGGCGAGGCGCACTGCAGGCCTGGTACGTGGTGTCGGCACTGGTGGTACTGGGCCAAGGACATGCACAGGAAGCCTGGTGCGGGGAAATGCCACCGGAGGGCTGGTGCATGGAGGTGGTACTGGATAGACCGGACCGTGCATGCGCACTGGAGCTCTTGAGCACCGAGCCTGCCCAACCTTACCCGGTTGAATGCTCCCGGTCGCCCTGCCTGTGCAAGGAGGTAGAATAGCCCGCACTGGGCTGTGCTGGCGAACCGGGGACACCATGCGTAAGGCTGGTGCCATGTACGCCGGCCTCACGGAGACTCACTGAGACCAGATGCGTAGAGCCGGCTTCATGACACCAGAATCGATGTCCACTCTAGCCCGGCCGATATGAGCTGCTGGTATGTACCGCACTGGGCTATGCACCCTCACTGGGGACACCATGCGCTCCACAGCATAACACGGTGCCTGCCCGGTCTCTCTCGCCCCCAGGTAAGCACAGGAAGTTTCCGCAGGACTCCTACCTGGCTTCGCCGTGCCTCCCCCCAAGAAATTTTTGGGGCTGACTCTCGGGATTCCTTGCCAACCGTGTTCCCTCATATCGCTGGCTCCTCTCTCTCGATCCTTTCCCGCCAGGATCTCCTCCCATGTGTAGCAACCCTTGCCGTCCAACACATCATCCCATGTCCATTCCTCCTTGTGCTGCTCCTGCTGCCGCTGCCTGTCACCACGCCGCTTGGTCCTGTTGTGGTGGGTGATTCTGTAACGGTTTTCTTCCTGGGAAGGAGAGGAGGACCAAAATGCAGCGTGGTTATTTGTACACTTCTTTAATGAAAGATGAAAACGTGCTACTAAACCATCGGTATAGACACATGCATACACACACACACACACAATAACATAAGCACTGTACACACACATGCACATGGATTTGGTATTGTAGATATGTGGTAGTGGTGGAGTAGTGGCCTGGGAGCACAGTGTGTTGTGAATGTATTGTAATGTTTTTAAAATGTGCATAACTGCCTTAATTTTGCTGTTAATGGGGATCCAGGATAAATACAAATACAAACAGCATCATCTAGAGAAGCAACATGGTGTAGCCGGAGGACATTTTGCAACTAAGGCGTATTTTTCTCCGCTAATAGAGGAGTAACAAAGGCCTAGTTCACACGTTTTTTTATAGACTAGGTTGTAGCAACATCATGATGGGTATAGGACAAATTAAAACATTTGAACTGTGTGAATGGAATATGAATGACAGTCATCCAATATTTTTTTTATAGAAATAAGGCCATGCTAATACATAAAAAGATAGTCCTCCCTAATCATAAATGGCACCATCTTCCACTGATCTGAGGACATCATAATGATGACAAGGAGGTACCTATTAATTATTTGTCTTTTTTAGCAATGACATCCTTATTTTTAAGCAACTACGAAATCATCACTAGCCGTTTAAAACTAGTGGACACCAAAGTTGGGAGTGGCCACTGAGAACGTTCATAACAATGGACTCGACCATGAAATCCATAAGAAGCTATCCATTTGATATTGAAGAAAAAACCACACCCGACTCTAAAGCAGAACCCACAGTGCTAGTTGTTTGAATCAGAGATCACAATTGTTTATTTTTTTGCAACAGGATTATTGAATTATGACTCTTGGTTATCGAATGCAGCCAGAGCTTGAAAACTGTCATCTAATATGGGTCCTAACCCTAAGATACTACAATTGCTGAAAACAATATATGGAATACATACTTTGCGGTTTGCAGTATATTCACACTACAAACACAGCATAACTCAGTACCTGCTGCATAACAATGCACAGCCACTGCATTTTATGTATTGGTTACAGTTGGTCTTTCTAAACAATGTGGGTGAATGTAGGCTATAAAATGCTTGGGAGGCTGTTTGTCTGATTGTGGGCTGGTCTGATCCCTTAATAGAGGTAATTTTCCGGAACGTGGATGTGACTTGGCTGGGCCGTAAAATTCCTCAGATTCCTCCAGACTCGCTAGTGTGTCTTTGTTACTTTGTGTGTGTGCTCGTGCCTGAGTACGTGTGTATGAGGTATGTGCATATGTTTCCAGTTGGCATTTCTGTGTTTGTAATAACTGTCCGTGTGTGGAATGAGAGTTGGCAGGCTGCCATGTGAGTAGACACGGGTCTGTTTGTGCTCTCCGGGAACTGCAGGCTGTTCTCACAGCCCTCTAAAACATAAAGAGTTCTATTCACACAGCCGAGCAGGGTGGCGCCGTACATACACTCTCGCAGACACGCTACAGACACTCAAACTAAAACATACTCTTTAACACTTAAACTCACACACAAACTGCTGATATTCAAACAAATATATATTCACACCACTGGTGTACCACACACCCCCACAGACCTTTCAGAGGTCCCCCCCTCCCTCCAGGTAGCATATGAACAGGCCTTAAATATTTACAATTACAGGAAATGTGCTTTAAAACGGCAACATTTTCTCTCAGCCTCATTGCAAAATGTGTAGAATATCAGGAAATTAGCTTTAAAAAAACATTCTCACAGCCTCATGACAAAATGTATAGAATAGCAAGAGATTATGCTGAGCGATTAACCGAAATGTCAGTTATTTTTCAGTTTTTAAACAACTAATTGACAGACATTGATAGTTCAATTATTTTAATTCCATTTCATTCAGTTTTTGTCTGTGAGCTCAATGCACACATTTCACTGCAGTTTCTCTAGAGATAAACCAGATTAACCGAAATGTCAGTTATTTTTCAGTTTTTAAACAACTAATTGACAGACATTGATAGTTCAATTATTTTAATTCCATTTCATTCAGTTTTTGTCTGTGAGCTCAATGCACACATTTCACTGCAGTTTCTCTAGAGTTAAACCAGATTATGCCTGAACAGTTGGGAGTTGTAGTATCCAACAGACCGATGTTCTACATAGTTTAGTGCACAACATGTGATAATTAATTACAACAGCCATAATCCATTGCGCAGCTACTTGTCCGGTCTGTTTCTTTTATGCCTGCTACGTAAGGGACAGAAGAATGCGTAATCAAGATGGGGATGCGTAGAAAGCAGTTTCTTTGAGGTTTTCTCTACCTGAAAATACATCATCTAAGTGATTGATAGTTGGTATTGAGCAGTCATTAAAAGTATGCCTTATTTACTTTAAAGAACTACTAAAATAGTGATAGATTCAGACAGCATAGGCAACATCTCTTTAGAGATGAGATGATGACTTGGAATCAAATAATAAAGTCATCAAATAAAACAAATCTAATATACAAAATAAATGTTTTATTAAAGTAAAGTAATATGAATAACTTATGGTTAATAAGTGATAAGCAGTCATGGGCATTCACTACCATCATGGGACTTGTATTAATTGTTTTATTCTGTGTTACAGCATTCAACTCACAATGCATAATGTATTTAATGTAAATATATATATATATATACACACTATATATATAATCGGAAGATTAGCTATCGGAAGATTAGCTTTACAAAAGCACCATTTTCTCTCAGCCTGATGGCAAAATGTGTAGAATAGCATGAAACTGCACATTCTTCTCTTTTGGCCCATAGTCTAGGCTAAAGGGGGTGGGGCTCATGAAACTGCAGTATGCCACTGATTTGCAAACATCCACACAGATCAATCTCAAATATATTTATATTAGGCATGCCCACGGCACTCTCAGATTCTTAATTCAAAAAGCAATGTAAGACGGCACCTCTCACACACCAAAACTCAAACATATATTCTTTAAGAATATAAACAACACAAAAACAATTCTGTCTTTCACTTCACAACCTTTTTGATTATTCTGACACTCACTCCCTCACTCCCTCAATCCACATGAATCTCACTCATCTCCCCTCCTCTTGCCATTACAGAAAACTCACACAGTACCAACCTAATCTAAATGTATTTTTCAAATACTTTGACAATGCATCCTTTCCTTCTTTCCTTCCTTGAAGGTGTTCACCTATCCAGTCATTGATCTGCTTTGGCTGGGTAGGTGAAAGCCATGAATAGTCTCTGTGTGCGTCTCAAATAGCACCCTATTCCCTATACAGTGCACTAATGAACTGAGGGGGAATCTGTCTCTGTCTCTCTTGAAAAGAAAGAAATAGGTAAACTGATCACAGGAACTCTCTCCCTCTACCTCAGAGATGGCTGGTGGACCCTGTCTGCTCTGTGAGCGGCCTCCCCGTGTGGCCACCGCCTTCCACTGCCGCCTACACCACCCCCTCACCGTGCCACGCCGCAGTCTGCTAGAGCTGCAGCCATTCAGCAGTGTGAGTGAATCGCTCACACACACACACACACACTCAAACATGCATAAATATGCCAACGCAGGCACACACTCACAAGCACACATGCATATGGTTACAGACACAACTCACTGGAGCCCCAGGCCTTCAACTGCATGAGTAGACACACGCTACAATAAACTCATGCACGTGCACACACATGCACAGTAATATTACATCATCAGATATTAGAACACCTTCTATCCCTCAAAAGCATGGGGAAAAATGGCCAAATACGACCAAGGTTAAATGGTTTATATTTATTCAAGGCAGTATCACTTGACCATTGACCTTTGTCTCCCTGTTTCACTCCTCCAGATCTCGGACACTGAGCAGAGCCTCCAGAGGGGCCCGGGCTTCAACTCTAGCAGTGGCCGCTACACGGCTCCCGTCTCCGGGTTCTACCAACTCACCGCCAGCCTTCTCATAGGTGAGACTTCCACACCGGCCCATACCAAAGTGATAAATTATGGTGGTGGGGGGGTTTGCAGTACATTGGGGCTGAATTGATTCCCATAACACAAAAAAAGAGGGAGCAAGAGGAAGAGGTTCAAGAGGGAGGAGGACAAATAGATAGAAAACAGAGATATAACGAGGGGTAGAAAAGTGGTTAGACAAGAAAATTAGGAAGATAGGAGCTGGGGAGTGGCTAGGGAGTGAGAGAGGGGGATGGATAGATGGAGAGAGGAGACTATCAGGAAAGAAGAAAAACGATGGGAAACCATACAAAAGAAATCTCCACAACAGATCAAATACAAATCAACATTACAATAACTCCATAGCAATGTACAGTATATATTTTTCTCTAAGTAGCTTTTCCCTTGTAACCTAGAAATATATCTGACCTTATTTTTTTGCCTGCAAGAGGCCAAGTAAAGAAGTGAAGATGGCAGCAAGGCAAAAAACGGTTTGAATGTTTTGGGTGTGTCATTGGCTTACACCAATCAGAAGTGGCCTAGGCACTGCCCTGGCCAATCAGTGTCAGATGTTGAGAAGATAAGGCCTGGCCAGTTCTGAGGAACAGGGGTGGGGTCTTTCTTCAGAAAGTCCACCCAAAGGGAAACCACCCCATACCACCACTGCAATGTGTATGCCTTTGTCAGTGGCCATTTTAGCAAATCTTGGTGAAGGGAAAAAAGAAAAAGAAGTGGGATGCATGGCAGCAAAACAACTACACATAAAAACATAGCTGATATGGCAGACTTGCTTAAACAAATGTGGTATCTAGTGACAATTGAGATGTACAAACTATGGCATAATCCGTAACTTCGATGAAGACATTAATGAGCTAGGACGGACGTAGTCAATATAACTAGTTGTTCAGCACTTTGAAATGTACAGCGACAGAATTCAGAACATGGGCTGTTCTTACTCCCTGTACACCAAGTCAGAACTGTAGGATAAATAAATGGGGCATATAAACAGACAATGGAAGCTCTTACAATATTCAATGATTACATTTCTCTAAAACAGGTTATAGGCTATTTGTGCACCACCAATTTAGAACAGTAGGCAAAATTAAGAGGTGAAAATAGAACATAATTATTAGGGTGAGGCACATTGAATGCCATTTGGGTCTTTGCGTGTCAAAAAGAAATGCACATCATATAACACTATTTGACGCCAAGCACCACAAGCCCCACAACTACTATCAGTAGCACTGTCAAAGCTGTACAAAAAAAAGTGGCCAAACAAGCAAACACTGGGCCACGATGTGTTTACAATACCGCGTTGGTGAAAATACACCAAATGATTAGGGTGAGGCACATGAGCTACTAACAGCTTCCTACACAACATACACTAAGTATTACTTTCTTAGCTACAGTATACATTTCTCCCTTGCGTATTACATCATTTATGCAACAGCATACAATACATTTTTGGACTCAACTTGTGAAGGTGGCGCAGCGGTCCTAAGTTGGCATATTTTGTCATCAAACGTGTCCTCAATGTCTGGCATTGAATAGCAGGCTAACCTTAGTGGTTTCTTTGCAACGCTTGCAGTTAGCCACTGATTCCTTCCAAACGACTCATTGTTGAATTTGCGATTTTCAAACTTGTTGTGTAATCTTTATGTACAATGGCCGATGAGGACCGATACGTTTTATCTATAATTTCTCTTCATATGACAAGGATTTGCCAGTCAATTGTCGACTTCATGACAACTGATGACCGGGCTAACCGGGTTAACCGGGCTATCTGCATTGTGTCCCACCACCCGCCAACCCCTCTTTTAACGCTACTGCTACTCTCTGTTCATCATATATGCATAGTCACTTTAACCATACCTACATGTACATTTTCAAATGGCTTTTTACTGTCTTTTTATTTCATTACTTACCTACACACACACATACACACACACGCACCTTTTTTTCGCACGATTGGTTAGAGCCTGTAAGTAAGAATTTCACTGTAAGGTCTACTACACCTGTTGTATTCGATGCAAGTGACAAATAAACTTTGATTTGATGACTGCTTTGCTAAGACTTTGAAAGTAAGATGTTGACATGATCAGTCCAATCCAAGCTACTGTAAATATAACGTGATTTGATATCATTCTATCTGTGGCCAATGACCTTGAGCCTTCTTGGATGGGCACATCTAATATAACTCTATGGCAGAACCCAAGGGGATAAAATATTTGAGCTCTGACCTTAGAATTGGGGATGACGTACTGTCCCATGAGTGACCAAAAACTGAGCCAATCATGACAGAAAACTGAGCCAATCAGACGCAACACTGTATTTTCTGCTGGCTCGCCCCACCACCACAGAAAGCACTCGGCTAGGCTGAGACACTTGCATTTACCCTGACACACTTGTCTTACCCAAAAAAGCAAAACAGGAGACCATGTGTGTATGCAACTTTATTAACTCAATTACATTTTTTTTAAACATTGTTTGCAAACTAATATGTGACATGTATTATTGCCAAAATAATAAGCAAAACAGGCCCCACCTGCCCTGAATGATGGGTTGCCACTGACCTGTGTGTGTGTGTGTGTGTGTGTGTGTGTGTGTGTGTGTGTGTGTGTGTGTGTGTGTGTGTGTGTGTGTGTGTGTGTGTGTGTGTGTGTGTGTGTGTGTGTGTGTGTGTGTGTGTGTGTGTGTGTGTGTGTGTGTGTGTGTGTGTTCTCAGAGCCCAATGAGAGGTCACAAGCCAGGATGAAGGATAGTGTGAAGGCTTCCATCTGCATTGAGTCCCTATGCCAGAGCAATGTGTGAGTACTAGTACACACACACACACACACGCAACACACACACACACACAGAGATGTATTCAATCATTGCCAGTTGTTCCTGCCTGTTTTTCCTGAGCTATGCCTCTGAATGTTCCAGGTCTCTGGATTCGGTGACAGGGGTGGGTAGTTCAGGAGTCTTCAGCGTCTTACTGACAGGAACCCTTTACATACAGGTAATATACTCTCTCTCGCACACACAGGGTATTATTACACGTTCACGCACACACAAACACAGTATTGAGTTAAACATGTATATGGCCACCCATTCACAACAATCTGATATCTGCACACACTCCTATCAACACTCTCATCTCCAGATAAAGACATATACTTTGACAATTATGTGCAATTACCTTGTTTGCCAGGAATGATACTGGCAGTCAGAGTGATAGATGAGCATAAACACTGCTCTTGGTGAAAGGATTGAGAGTAGAGTGCGGAGTGACTGATGGTCTTTAACCCTTTCTGTTCTGGCTTGCAGGCGGGGGAGTATGTGTCCATTTTCGTCGACAACGGAACAGGCTCAGCACTCACAGTCCTCCGGGATACTTTATTTTCCGGGATACTCCTGGGAGTGTGAACACAGTAAAACAAATGATACACACACACCCATAGACTGAAATGAACAAACATATTAAACCACGTACAGTACCGGTCAGAAGTTTGGACACACCTAATCATTCAAGGGTTTTTCCTTATTTCTAAATATTTTCTACATTGTAGAATAATAGTGAAGACATCAAAACTATGAAATAGCACGCATGGAATCATGTAGTAACCAAAAAAGTGTTAAAACAAATTAAAATGTATTTTATATTTGAGATTGTTCAAAGTAGCCACACTTTGCCTTGATGACAGCTTTGCACACCCTTGGCATTCTCTAAACCAGCTTCATGAGGAAGTCACCAGGAATGCATTTCAATTAAGCAGGTGAAAGAGGACCCAAAAGCGACTTAACAGAAACAGAGTTTATTTAAGTCCAAAACGGAATAACAGAAATCCTCTAGACTTGTAGAGGGAAACAACTGGAGAAGCGGCCACAGACTGCAGGTCGCTTCGGGTAGGCGCAGGCCGTAGTCGACAGAGACACCTGCTCACACGCAGCATCTGATGAAGGCAAAAACACGACAGGACAGGGCGATACACAATCACGGCAAAAACACGACAGGACAGGGCGAAACGCAATCACAGCATGGTGAATACAATACAAGGAACCGACGGGACAGGAACGGATCACAGGGACTCTAATCAGGGGAAAGGATCGGGAACAGGTGTGGGAAGACTAAATGATGATTAGGGAATAGGAACAGCTGGGAGCAGGAACGGAACGATAGAGAGAAGAGAGAGCGAGAGAGTGAGAGAGGGAGGGGGAGAGAGAGGGATAGAAAGAGGGAAAGAACCAAATAAGACCAGCAGAGGGAAACGAATAGCATGGGGAGCACAGGGACAAGACATGATAATAAATGACAAACATGACAGTACCCCCCACTCACACCGAGCGCCTCCTGGCGCACTCGAGGAGGAATCCTGGCGGCAACGGAGGAAATCATCGATGAGTGAACGGTCCAGCACGTCCCGAGACGGAACCCAACTCCTCTCCTCAGGACCGTAACCCTCCCAATCCACTAGGTATTGGTGACCCCGTCCCCGAGAACGCATGTCCATGATCTTATGTACCTTGTAAATAGGTGCGCTCTCGACAAGGACGGGAGGGGGAGGGAAGACGAACGGGGTGCGAAGAAAGGGCTTAACACAGGAGACATGGAAGACAGGATGGACGCGACGAAGATGTCGCGGAAGAAGCAGTCGCACAGCGACAGGATTGACGACCTGGGAGACACGGAACGGACCAATGAACCGGAGTCAACTTACGAGAAGCTGTCGTAAGAGGAAGGTTGCGAGTGGAAAGCCACACTCTCTGGCCGCAACAATACCTTGGACTCTTAATCCTGCGTTTATTGGCGGCTCTCACCGTCTGTGCCCTGTAACGGCAAAGTGCAGACCTCACCCTCCTCCAGGTGCGCCACAACGTTGGACAAACGCTTGAGCGGAGGGAACGCTGGACTCGGCAAGCTGGGATGAGAACAGAGGAGGCTGGTAACCCAGACTACTCTGAAACGGAGATAACCCGGTAGCAGACGAAGGAAGCGACCAGAGCGTATTCTGCCCAGGGGAGCTGTTCTGCCCAAGACGCAGGGTTTCTGAAAGAAAGGCTTAGTATGCGACCAATCGTCTGATTGGCCCTCTGCTGCTGACCGTTAGACTGGGGATGAAACCCGGAAGAGAGACTGACGGACGCACCAATCAAACGACAGAACTCCCTCCAAAACTGTGACGTGAATTGCGGGCCTCTGTCTGAAACGGCGTCTAACGGGAGGCCATGAATTCTGAATACATTCTCAATAATGATTTGTGCCGTCTCCTTAGCGGAAGGAAGTTTAGCGAGGGGAATGAAATGTGCCGCCTTAGAGAACCTATCGACAACCGTCAGAATCACAGTCTTCCCCGCAGACAAAGGCAGACCGGTAATGAAGTCTAAGGCAATGTGAGACCATGGTCGAGAAGGAATGGGGAGCGGTCTGAGACGACCGGCAGGAGGAGAGTTACCCGACTTAGTCTGCGCGCAGTCCGAACAAGCAGCCACGAAACGGCGCGTGTCACGCTCCTGAGTCGGCCACCAAAAGCGCTGGCGAATAGACGCAAGAGTGCCTCGAACAGGATGACCAGCTAACTTGGCAGAGTGAGCCCACTGAAGAACAGCCAGACGAGTGGAAACAGGAACGAAAAGGAGGTTACTAGGACAAGCGCGGCGACGCAGTGTGCGTGAGTGCTTGCTTAACCTGTCTTTCAATTCCCAGACTGTTAACCCGACAACACGCCCATAAGGAAGAATCCCCTCGGGATCAGTAGAAGCCACAGAAGAACTAAACAGACGGGATAAGGCATCAGGCTTGGTGTTCTTGCTACCCGGACGGTAAGAAATCACAAACTCGAAACGAGCGAAAAACAACGCCCAACGAGCTTGACGGGCATTAAGTCGTTTGGCAGAACGGATGTACTCAAGGTTCTTATGGTCTGTCCAAACGACAAAAGGAACGGTCGCCCTCCAACCACTGTCGCCATTCGCCTAGGGCTAAGCGGATGGCGAGCAGTTCACGGTTACCCACATCATAGTTGCGCTCAGATGGCGACAGGCGATGAGAAAAATAAGCGCAAGGATGAACCTTATCGCAAGGATGAACCTTATCGTCAGACTGGAAGCGCTGGGATAGATGGCTCCCACGCCTACCTCTGAAGCGGCCAACCTCGACAATGAATTGTCTAGTGACGTCAGAGTAACGAGGATAGGAGCGGACGTAAAACGTTCTTTTAGAAGATCAAAAGCTCCCTGGCGCATTGGCGGAACCGACCACTTAAAACACGTCTTGACAGAAGTAAGAGCTGTGAGAGGGGCAGCAACTTGACCGAAATTACGAATGAAACGCCGATAGAAATTAGCGAAACCTAAAAAGCGCTGCAACTCGACACGTGACCTTGGAACGGGCCAATCACTGACAGCTTGACCTTAGCGGAATCCATCTGAATGCCTTCAGCGGAAATAACGGAACCGAGAAAAGTAACGGAGGAGACATGAAAAGAGCACTTCTCAGCCTTTACGTAGAGACAATTCTCTAAAAGGCGCTGTAGAACACGTCGAACGTGCTGAACATGAATCTCGAGTGACGGAGAAAAAGGATATCGTCAAGATAGACAAAAACAAAAATGTTCAGCATGTCTCTCAGAACATCATTAACTAATGCCTGAAAAACAGCTGGCGCATTGGCGAGACCGAACGGCAGAACCCGGTACTCAAAATGCCCTAACGGGAGTGTTAAACGCCACCAGTAGCCCTCCACTCGTCCCCTCTCTGATGCGCACGAGATGGTAAGCTCAGTCTCAAAGCCAGAGGAGGTCCAACTTAGTAAAGCACCTGGCTCCCAATGCAGAATCTCAAGGCTGATGACATAAGGGGAAGAGGCAGGATAACGATTAATCTTAACCGTTATGTCATTCAGCCTCGATCATCTCCTCTTTAAAGTTCTGGAATTTGTTAGAGCACGCAGGGGCGCAGAGTGACCGTCCTTCTATTTAACAAAAAGAACCCTCAGTGGGCCCGGCCGGAGAAGAAGAAGGCACTCTGGAACTGGTCCAGAGAGGTCAAGAGACACAGAAAAATTCCTGCTCGTGTCTGCCGAATGGCTCCTTGGATCTCGACGAGTGTAACCTCTACGCTGGGTCCATTCCTTGGGATGCAGGTGAAAGAGGACGACTTAACAGAAACAGAGTATTTAAGTCCAAAACGGAATACCCTCTAGACTTGTAGAGGGGAAACAACTGGAGAGGAGGGTAGGCGCAGGCCGTGGCTCACACCCCTGATGAAGGAGATCAATACTGAAATAGTCTCACTGTGGTTAAGATGTGTGAGAGTTAAAGGTAGAACCGGACTGAGGAGGAAGGGAGTTGGCTCGGACAAACACCGTCCTGCTTCCACTTGGTCGGATCTCCTTCTGTCACACAATCACGCAGATAGCAGGACAGGGCGAAACGCAATCACAGCATGGTGAATACAATACAAGGAACCGACGGGACAGGAACGGATCACAAAGGAATAAATAGGGACTCTAATCAGGGGAAAGGATCGGGAACAGGTGTGGGAAGACTAAATGATGATTAGGGGGAATAGGAACAGCTGGGAGCAGGAACGGAACGATAGAGAGAAGAGAGAGCGAGAGTGAGAGAGGGGAGGGGGAGAGAGAGGGATAGAAGGAGGGAAAGAACCAAATAAGACCAGCAGAGGGAAACGAATAGCATGGGGAGCACAGGGACAAGACATGATAATAAATGACAAACATGACACAAATAGCTGACCAATCAGCCTGTTACCAACCCTTAGTAAACTAGTGGAAAAAATGGTGTTTGACCAGATACAATGCCATTTCACAGTAAACAAATTGACAAGAGAATTTCAGCAATCTTATAGGGAAGGACACTCAACAAGCAGCACTTACACACAGGACTGATGATTGGCTGAGAGAAATTGATGATAAAATGATTGTGGGGGCTGTCCTGTTAGACATGCAGCTGCTGGAAAAATGGCTTTACACCCCCTGCTATAATGTGGATAAAGAGTTACTTGTCTAACAGAACACAGAGGGTGTCATTTAATGTAAGCCTATCAAATATAATCCAGTCAGAATCAGGAATTCCCCAGGGTAGCTGTTTAGGCCCCTTGATCTTTTTGATTTTTACTAACAACATGCCGCTGACTTTGAGTAAAGACAGAGTGCCTATGCATGTGTACGACTCAACACTATACATGTCAGCTACTACAGCAACTGAAATGACTGCAACACTCAACAAAGACTGCAGTTAGTTTCAGAGTGGGTGGCAAGGAATACATTAGCCCTAAATATTTCTAAATCTAAAAGCATTGTATTTGGAACAAAACACTCACTAAATGCTAAACAACTAAATGTTGTAATAATGTGGAAATGGAGCAAGTTGAGATGACTGAACTGCTTGGAGTAACTGTAGATTTTAACTGTCATTGTCAAAACATATTGATGCAGTAGTAGCTAAGATGTGGAGCAGTCTGTCTATAATAAAGTGATACACTATAATAAAGTCTGTCTATAATAAAGCGAACACTATCAACAAGGCAGGTCTTACAGGCCCTAGTTTTGTCGCACCTTGACTGCTGTTCAGTCGTGTGGTCAGGTGCCACAAAAAGGACTTAGGAAAAATGCAATTGACTCAGAACAGGGCAGCAGGGCTGGCCCTTGGATGTACACAAAGAGCTAATATTAACAATATACATGTAAATCTCTCCTGGCTGAAAGTGGAGGAGAGATTGACTTCATCACTACTTTTATTTATGAGAGGTATTGACATTTTGAATACACCGAGCTGTCTGTCTAAACTACCGGCACACAGCTCGGACACCCATGCATACCCCACAAGACATGCCACAGGAGGTCTCTTCACAGTGCCCAAGTCCAAAACAGACTATGGGAGGCGCACAGTACTACATAGAGCCATAACTACATGGAACTCTATTCCACATCAAGTAAATGACACATTTAAAAAAACAGATAAAAAAACCTTATGGAACAGTGGGGACTGTGAAGCAACACAAGCATTGGCACACACACACACGATAACATACGCATTTTACATACACATGGATTTAGTACTGTAGATATGTGGTAGTGGTGGAGTAGGGGCCTGAGGGGACACAGTGTGTTATGAAATCTGTGAATGTATTGTATGTTTTTTAAATGGTATAAACTGCCTTAATTTTGCTGGACCCCAGGAAGAGTAGCTGCTGCTTTGACAGCAGATAATGAGGATCCATCATAAATGCAAATACAAATGTGTTGTGACAAGGCAGGGGTGGTATACAGAAGATAGCACTATTTGGTGAAAGACCAAGTCCATATTATGGCAAGAACAGCTCAAATAAGCAAAGAGAAATGACAGTCCATTACTTTAAGACATGAAGGTCAGTAAATACAGAACATTTTAAGAACTTTGAACGTTTCTTCAACTGCAGTCGCAAAAACCATCAACCGTTATGACGAAACTGGCTCTCATGAGGACCACCACAGGAAAGGAGACCCAAAGTTACCTCTGCTGGAGTGGATAAGTTCATTAGAGTTACCAGTCTCAGACATTTTAGACCAAATAAATGCTCCACAGATTTCAAGTAACAGACACATTTAAACATCAGCTGTTCAGAGGAGACTGAGTGAATCAGGCATTCATGGTCGAATTGCTGCAAAGAAACCACTACTAAAGGACAACAACAATAAGAAGAGTTTTGCTTGGGCCAATAAACCCGAGCAATGGACATTAGACCGGTGAAAACCTGTCCTTTGGTCTATTGAGTCCAAATTTTAGATTTTTTGGTTCCAACTGCTGTGTCTTTGTGAGATGCAGAGTAGGTGAATGAATGATCTCCGCATGTGTGGTTTCTATCGTGAAGCATGGAGGAGGAGGTGTGATGGTGAGGGGTGCTTTTCTTGTGACACTGTCTGTGATTTATTTAGAATTTAAGGCACACTTAACCAGCATGGCTACCACAGCATTCTGCAGCTATACGCCATCCCATCTGGTTTGGGCTTAGTGGGACTATCATTTGTTTTTCAACAGGACAATGACCCAACACGCCTCCAGGCTGTGCTGGAGTGCTGCATCAGATGACCTGGCCTCTACAATCACCTGACCTCAACCCAATTTAGATGGTTTGGGATGAGTTGGACTGCAGACTGAAGGAAACGCAGCCAACAAGTGCTTAGCATATGTGGGAACTCCTTCAAGACTGTTGAAAAAGCATTCCTCATGGAGCTGGTTGAGAGAATGCCAAGAGTGTGCAAAGTTGACATCAAGGATAAGGGTGGCTGCTTTGAAGAATCTCCAATAGAAAATATATTTTTATATGTTTAACACTTTTTTGGTTACTACATGATTCCATATATGTTATTTCATAGTTCTGATGTCTTCACTATTATTCTACAATGTAGAAAATAGTAAAAATAAAGAAAAACCCTTGAATGAGTAGGTGTGTCCAAAATTTTGCCTGGTAATGTATGTACACAGAGGTGGGCAAAGAAACATTAAAACGTATCTGTTACAAAACATAAAATACCCTAAAGACCAATGCATTGTAATGAACCACAAAATACTGGTGCCAACAAATGTATTTGATGAAAATACATGTATTTTGTATTTTCAAAATACAGAAAATACATTTTACAGGCAGCCCCTTTAAATTAGTTATAAAACAGCCTTTGAACCTTGGCTAACACTCTATGAACCGTATCTATTGCTTAGACAATTGGCACAGTTCTGAATGTTAATCTTCAGAGCTTTGTGGCCGCATATTATTCAACAATTCGCTGCATGGGTGTCAAAAATGAGATACCATATATTACTACGAGCCATCAGAGGGTGTAGGTGGATGCACAAAGGTGTTTGAAAGAAAGTCACTTGTGAGTGTAGTGATAGTCTGGCAATAAAAATCTAATTCACTTTCAGTATTTTCAAATACAAATGACATAATACTCAAAAGTAATTGAAATTCCAATCTCTGTATGTACAAACAGAAAGTATTTCTCAAAATTGTAGACTCTCTGTCTGGAGTGGCACACAGCTATATGCCACTCCGGGCAGAGAGCAGAGAATGACTCACACTGATAACTACGAGTGGGATGGATAAGAGCGTCTGCTAAATGACTTAAATGTAAAATGTAAATGGATGAGTGTGTCATTAGCAAATATCAATATTCAGACCAGCCTCTGCAATTATCCATAACAGCATTGCTAAGACAACAGGGTCGTATTCATTAGTGCACACTGTAGCGAAACAATTTGCAATGTAATTACTTTCTTATTAGACAACTTCAGGTAGTCCCTCCCCGTTTCGGTCCGTTTTCTTCTTCTACTGAACACGACCCAGGACATTTTGTTAACAACATGTTAAATAACCATTCTGTCTATATATACTTAGAGGTATTTTTCTACTTTCATTGTCGATGATTCGCTTTACCACGCTATTCAGAATATTTATTTTCCTTTTGGATGTGAAATGAATACGATATATGAAAAGTTGTGGATATTATTGCTTGTAATAAAACATTTATTGCCATCCATGTTAGGATATTCTCACTGGTGTTTGTTGTGTAAATTTGGAATAATCTGCAAATGTTTGATTTCCCAATTTCAATTCCAAGTGTAATTATTGGCTAATTGCAGAGATGCATAGATACTCATGCTTTCTTCTGGGCTTTTATTTTAGTGTCGTTTCAATGTAATCCGTATTTTGAAGTGGAATCTATGTGGAAAATGGAACATTGGGTTTGAATAAAATTGTTTTAAGGGTGAAGTTTCAACCACATGATTATGTCATCATGGTAACCAAAATTCAACATAGACAAACCTTGTGTAAAATATGTTCAATTTTTTACCTTTAAAACAAGGTCAGATCTTCAACGTTATATCCACCACCAGAAGAAGAAAAAACAGGCTGGGCAGCACCCACTGGCGTAGCGGAAACCCCTGCAGCCCCTCACACGTCATCTCACACCTATGTCAAAATTGTATAAATGTTTGAAATAAATTATTTTGACTGTAAATTCAAATCAAATTGTATTTGTCGCATGCTTTGTAAACAAAATGTGTAGACTAACAGTGAAATACTTACGTATGGGAACTTCCCAACAATACAGAGAGTAAAAAAGAGAAATAATTGAAAAATGAGGAATAAATACACAATGAGTATATGGCTATATGCACAGGGTACTAGTGCCAAGTCGATGTGCAGGGGTACAAGGTAAATGAGGGAGATATGTACATATAACTAGGAATAAAGTCACTAGATAACAGGATAGATAATAAACAGTAGCAGCAGTGTATGTGATGAGTCAAAAGAGTTAGTGCAAAAGGGGTCAGTGTAGATCGTCCGGGTAGCTATTTGGTTAACTATTTAGCAGTTTTATGGCTTGGGGATAGAAGATGTTCAAGGTCCTGTTGGTTCCAGACTCGGTGCCCCGGTACCTCTTATTATGCGGTAGCAGAGAGACACCGCCTGGTAAAGAGGTCCTGGATGGCAGGGAGCTCGGCCCAAGCGATGTACTGGGCCATACGCACTGCCCTCTGTAGCACCTTGCGGTTAGATGCCAAGCATTTGCTATAACAAGCGATGATGCAGCCAGTCAAGATTCTCTCAATTGTGCAGCTGTAGAACTTTTTCAAGGTCCATGCCAAATCGTTTCATCCTCCTGAGGGGGAAGATGCATTGTCGTGGCCTTCTTCACAACTGTGTTGGTGTATGTGGACAATGATCATTCTTTATTAATGTGGACACCGAGGAACTTGAAGCTCTCGACCTTCTCCACTACAGCTCCGTCAATGTGAATGAGGGCGTGCTTGGCCCTCCGTTTCCTGTAGTCCACGATCAGCTCCTTTGTCTTGCTGAAGTTAAGGGAGAGGTTGTTGTCCTAGCACCACACTGCCAGGTCACTGACCACCTCCCTATAGGCTGTCTCATCGTCATCGGTGATCAGGCCTACTACCGTGTTGTCGTCAGCAAACTCAACAATGGTGTTGGAGTTGTGCGCTGCCACCCAGTTTTGGATTACAGAAGGGGACTAAGCACGCACCACTGAGAGGCCACCGTGTTGAGGGTCAAAGTGGTGGAAGTGTTGTTGGCTACCCTTACCACCTGTGTTTGGGGGCCTGTCAGGAATCGAGGATCCAGTTACAGAGGGAGGTGTTCAGTCCTAGGGTCCTGAGCTTAGTGATGAGCTTGTAGGGCTCAATGGTGTTGAACACTGAGCTATAGTCAATGAACAGCATTCTCACATAGGTGTTCCTCTTGTCCAGGTGGGAGAGGACAGTGTGGAGTGCAATAGAGATTGCATCATCTGTGGATCTGTTGGGGCCGTATGTGAATTGGATTGTGTCCAGGGTTTCTGGGATGATGGTGCTGATGTGATTCATGACCAGCCTTTGAAAGCATTTCATGCTATATTTGTCTATGATGATGATGGGATGATGGTGTTGATGTGAGACAAAGCATTTCAAAGCACCAGTGTCCCGCTCCTTGAAAGTGGAAACTCTAGCCTTATTCTAGGCTGTGCTAAACAGTCCTGTAGCTCAGCATCTTCTTATTCTAGTCTGTGCTAAACAGTCCTGTAGCTCAGCATCTGCTTATTCTAGTCTGTGCTAAACAGTCCTGTAGCTCAGCATCTGCTTATTCTAGTCTGTGCTAAACAGTCCTGTAGCTCAGCATCCAGTCTGTGTTAAACTTATTCTTATTCTAGCTGTGCTAAACAGTCCTGTAGCTCAGCATCTGCTTATTCTAGTCTGTGCTAAACAGTCCTGTAGCTCAGCATCTGCTTATTCTAGTCTGTGCTAAACAGTCCTGTAGCTCAGCATCTGCTTATTCTAGTCTGTGCTAAACAGTCCTGTAGCTCAGCATCTGCTTATTCTAGTCTGTGCTAAACAGTCCTGTAGCTCAGCATCTGCTTATTCTAGTCTGTGCTAAACAGTCCTGTAGCTCAGCATCTGCTTCTTCTAGTCTGTGCTAAACAGTCCTGTAGCTCAGCATCTGCTTATTCTAGTCTGTGCTAAACAGTCCTGTAGCTCAGCATCTGCTTATTCTAGTCTGTGCTAAACAGTCCTGTAGCTCAGCATCTGCTTATTCTAGTCTGTGCTAAACAGTCCTGTAGCTCAGCATCTGCTTCTTCTAGTCTGTGCTAAACAGTCCTGTAGCTCAGCATCTGCTTATTCTAGTCTGTGCTAAACAGTCCTGTAGCTCAGCATCTGCTTCTTCTAGTCTGTGCTAAACAGTCCTGTAGCTCAGCATCTGCTTATTCTAGTCTGTGCTAAACAGTCCTGTAGCTCAGCATCTGCTTATTCTAGTCTGTGCTAAACAGTCCTGTAGCTCAGCATCTGCTTATTCTAGTATGTGCTAAACAGTCCTGTAGCTCAGCATCTGCTTATTCTAGTCTGTGCTAAACAGTCCTGTAGCTCAGCATCTGCTTGTTCTAGGCTGTGCTAAACAGTCCTGTAGCTCAGCATCTGCTTATTCTAGTCTGTGCTAAACAGTCCTGTAGCTCAACATCTGCTTATTCTAGTCTGTGCTAAACAGTCCTGTAGCTCAGCATCTGCTTATTCTAGTCTGTGCTAAACAGTCCTGTAGCTCAGCATCTGCTTATTCTAGTCTGTGCTAAACAGTCCTGTAGCTCAGCATCTGCTTATTCTAGTCTGTGCTAAACATTCCTGTAGCTCAGCATCTGCTTATTCTAGTCTGTGCTAAACAGTCCTGTAGCTCAGCATCTGCTTATTCTAGTCTGTGCTAAACAGTCCTGTAGCTCAGCATCTGCTTCTTCTAGTCTGTGCTAAACAGTCCTGTAGCTCAGCATCTGCTTATTCTAGTCTGTGCTAAACAGTCCTGTAGCTCAGCATCTGCTTATTCTAGTCTGTGCTAAACAGTCCTGTAGCTCAGCATCTGCTTATTCTAGGCTGTGCTAAACAGTCCTGTAGCTCAGCATCTGCTTATTCTAGTCTGTGCTAAACAGTCCTGTAGCTCAGCATCTGATTATTCTAGTCTGTGCTAAACAGTCCTGTAGCTCAGCATCTGCTTATTCTAGTCTGTGCTAAACAGTCCTGTAGCTCAGCATCTGCTTATTCTAGTCTGTGCTAAACAGTCCTGTAGCTCAGCATCTGCTTATTCTAGTCTGTGCTAAACATTCCTGTAGCTCAGCATCTGCTTATTCTAGTCTGTGCTAAACAGTCCTGTAGCTCAGCATCTGCTTATTCTAGTCTGTGCTAAACAGTCCTGTAGCTCAGCATCTGCTTATTCTAGTCTGTGCTAAACAGTCCTGTAGCTCAGCATCTCCTTATTCTAGTCTGTGCTAAACAGTCCTGTAGCTCAGCATCTGCTTATTCTAGTCTGTGCTAAACAGTCCTGTAGCTCAGCATCTGCTTATTCTAGTCTGTGCTAAACAGTCCTGTAGCTCAGCATCTCCTTATTCTAGTCTGTGCTAAACAGTCCTGTAGCTCAGAATCTGCTTATTCTAGTCTGTGCTAAACAGTCCTGTAGCTCAGCATCTGCTTATTCTAGTCTGTGCTAAACAGTCCTGTAGCTCAGCATCTGCTTATTGGACCTCTTCACTGGTACTTTCTGTTTGATTCGTTTTATTTTATACAGTCAATTTGGACTTTTCCCACATTTGTTACGTTACAGCCTTATTCTAAAGTTGATTCAATTATTTTTTCCTCTCATCAATCTACACATAATACCCCGTAATGACAAGGTGAAAACAGGTATTTATAATGTTTGCAAATGTATTAAAAACAAAAAACGGAAATACCGTATTTAAATAAGTATTCCGACCCTTTGCTATGAGACTCGAAACTACCAACACTCTTCCTATAGCTGGCCACCCAGCCAAACTGAGCATCATGCTGTGGGGATGTTTTTCAGTGGCAGGGACTGGGAGACTAGTCAGGATCAAGGTAAAGATTAACAGAGCAAGTACAGAGAGATCCTTGATGAAAACCTGCTCCAGAGCACTCTGGCCCGTAGACATTGACATAACAACCAAACATTAATATCCGAAAAAAAAATCCTCACATTTCCAATAATAAAAATAAATACAGATATTAATATGCAATCGTAGATTAGGCTTAAACCACCTAAAAAAATAGAGAATATTCAGATTTACAGTTCCAATATTTCTACAAAATCACAGGTTTACAAAAAAAAGATCCCAAAAACTCTGGGGCAGGTGTACGTGCAATACAGTCGGGGGTACGCCAAATAAAAATGTGAATCAAATAAATAAATACAAATATTCAGATTTTCAAACAGTCCATTTATATTTTCCAACGGGGCTATACATTTGGTTGATGTTTTTTTTTTCTCTCGCCTGAGTAGCCTTGTTTCACTGCCAAAAAATAAAATTCAACCATCTAGCATTCAGCAAAATAACAACATAATGTCAACAACAGGTAGCCTAGTCAAATAATTAACATCCAATCACATTAACTGTTATACTCTTGCGGGAATTCCACTAACGGTCCATATGTAGCCAAACGTAGCTGCTGCTCATTCCGTTTGCTCGAAAATTGATAAATGGCTTCAAAAAAAGTAAGGCCCGCGTCCATAGAAACACATACCAGCTCTACTGGTAGTACTGCTACTTTCAGCAGTACTACACCTGCATCTGTCGACGACACAAGTCGTTCTGCTTCCACGAGCTCATCTAATGCTAGTAATTCTACATTTGTTGTTAGCCCAGCTAGCATGGACATTGACAGTTGGGAATCTGATGCAGCTGAAGAGCTACTGGCCCCCTTGTACCATCGAAGAGGCGCAAATATTAACACGTCTGTAAAACCACAATGAGGACATAGCAAGTTTTCATTAGTCATTGGGTACATCGTACGAAAAACGTCAGAGTAATCTTCAATAGGCACATATTTCATGTTCAAATTCACAACATAACATGCATAGGCATTTCATCATTAAGTCCCTTAGGAAATGATGTCTGGAGGGTGAAAATCCCAAAACATTCTCTTTAACTCAGAGTATTATTAATATCACATCCCCTGTTTGATATCTCAACTTTCTCTATGCCACAAAATCTAAAGGTAGAAATGTCTTAGGTCATTAAAATATACTGTGATAATCCCTGTCGTTTCTCCTGGTTGAACTTTTATGTTCACTATGTTTGAGAGAGCGCCGAACAACAGACAGTGACGTTGGACCATTGAAGAGGCGCAAATATGATGATGCACATTTTCTAGGATTAAAAGTTGTTGAAAATGGTGATACAGTGCTAATTTGACCACTTCACATCAAAGTATATAAACCTATGGTGTGAGGAAAAACAGAAACAGCCATTCATTTGTAATTTACGAGAAATCGCACAACGTCCGTTTGATGATGGTTAAACAAATGTGGGTTTTTATCCCAAAAAGTTATAGATCCACTTGCAGCGCTCAACATAATTTCTGTGATTTTCTGTGCTCACACACAAACAGACACAGTCAATATGGAGTGAAAATGTATTCCCAGTAATGTGAAATCCATAGATTAAGGCCTAATGAATTTATTTCAATTGACTGATTTCCTTATATGAACTGTACGTCTGTAAAATCTTTAAAATTGTTGCATGTTGCCTTTATATATTTTTATATATTTTTTCAGTGTAAGTAATCCATGTTCATGAAGTAGACCTTATCTATTCAAGATGACAGTCGTTTGCTATTACATTATTAACATGCTATTATTATGTAACAAAGTTATTATTGCTATATAATAAATATTTGCATCAATTGATATTCGTTAAATCTGATCAAATAAATAATATATTATTTACGATCTAAAAACCAAAACTGAACAAATTAGAATTATATGTATCTGATCAAGTCAAACAAGACAAAAGTTCTGCAATGGATAGCTACAGACGATAATATGTGGTCATGGTGGATGTTGACAGCTCATTCTCAATGGTGTGATTCAGATCTGAGGCTGCATACATTGAAGCTCCAAATGGTGGTGTGGGGGGATACCATGCTGTGTTTCTTGGGCCTGCTTTATGTTGTTGGGGGACAAGTTTGGTGAGGTAGGACAAGGGCCCCTCCCCTGCTAGCTCACGTTAGCTTACAGTGTACCATTGCTATGCATAGCCTACTGTCAACTTACCACTGGGGAAGAAATCATCAGTTTCAGATGACAAACTGTTCAGTGTTTGGACTTTAACTTGCAGCAGCAGGCACAGGACCGTCTCTGACGATGTATTCACAGTTTAGACTGGATTGCTTGTTGGTCGTGAGCCAATGATAGTGTCAATCATACCAAAATATTGACACTTGTCCTTTTCACCTACCGAGCTTCCTGACTTCCTGAGTGCATCCCTCGCTGAAATGTATTGTGAGCGTAGTTTTTTTTAAATTCCCTGAATAGCCTTTTTCTGTATTTTGAATGTGAATGTGAGCAAATGAATGTGAGCATTTGTATTTCAGAATCGAGACATACTCCATATGTTAGAGCACACTACAGTATAAGGAGCATAATGACACCAATATGTCTGTATCATGTATTTAGGGTCTTACAGGAGGCATGTGTAGGGCATGAAATTGTCACTTTCATAATGATTTTCCCAAAAATGGTTTGTGACACAATTTTTTAAAAACATTTCAAACATCCTTCCTCCTAATTCCGTTTCTATGTGAGAATTGCCAGAACAATCTGCAATACCAAAAACATTTTCTGCTTCCACTGGCGTGGAATCATCCAGATTTTCTTTTGATAATGGGTCCTGAGTTGCAAAACCACCCCACTGCAGAAAGGGCCTAGCTAAACGTTAAGAACAAAGGCCTCTACATAAAACGCCTCCTGAAATATAATGATGTCAAACATAATGTCATGGGTACGTCTACACATTTTACACGCTTTAACTTTAAAAGGGTTGATGTTCATATTTAGCAATAAAACAAGGCAAAGTACATAAATGCAACAACAACAAAAACATACTAATAAAAACTGTAGTTCTTAGTCGATACTGGACATCCTTGACATAATGTGAATGTGATCAAGATCTTACTCCACTGTCGTGTAAAAACTTCAGGAAGAACATTCCTGGATTCCACAGCAGTGAACACAAGCAACAGTCACAACAATAGTTTCCTCAATTTGTGTTGCATTGTTGTTTGTTTGTGTTTTTCTATTAGTCCATTTTTTTCATCCCACAATTCAAAGATCAATTGTTGAATGTTGATGACTTAAATTAACTTGAAGTCCACTTACAGCGAGAAAGATGGCCATAACAATTCCCTCATTACTTTAGGCAGAAGATTTGTTGTCCGCATTCTTCCTCAGGTAGTGGAATACACATTCTTGTGCAGAGGTGGCGCTGCCAACTCTGGACCACAAACGGCCTCTTAAATGTTCTGCGCTGTGTTTCACCTCAACTTTCTCCCCCTCTCATTCCTATCTGTATTTAAACATAACAATATGGAAGGGGAGTGGAATTACAATATACTTAAAAGATAATATATATATACACACACATACACAAAACAGTGCCAGTCAAATGTTTGGACACAGCTACTCATTCAAGGGGTTTTCTTTATTTGACTATTTTCTACATTGTAGAATAATATATGAAGACATCACAACTATGAGAAAACACATATGGAATCATGTAGTAACCAATCTTTTTTTAAATACATGTATTTCAAATTAGCTACCCTTTGCTTTGATGACAGCTTGGCACACTCTTGGCATTCTCTCAAACAGCTTCATGAGGTAGTCACCTGGAATGCATTTAAATTAACAGGTGTGCCTTGTTAAAAGTTCATTTGTTCATTTTTTTTGGTGCCTTCACCATTATTCTACCATGTAGAAAATAGTAAAAATAAAGAAAAACCTATGACTGAGCAGATGTGTCCAAACTTTTGACTGGCACTGTATATATATATATACACTGAACAAAAATATAAACGCAACATGTAGTGTTGGTCCAATGTTTCATGAGCTAAAATATAGCAATTTTTTTGCACAACTTTATAGTGACTTAATGAGCATTTCTCCTTTGCCAGGATAATTCAAACACCTGGACAGGAGTGGCATATCAATAAACTGATTAAACAACATGATCATCATTATACCTTGTGCTGGGGACGATAAAGGGCCACTTTAAAATGTGCACTTTTGTCACACAACACAATGCCACAGATATCTGAAGTTTTGAGGGAACGTGCAATTGGTGTGCTGACTGCAGGAATGTCTGTTTCCAGACAATTTCTCTAACATACACCACCGTTTTTGAGAATTTGGCAGTAAGTCCAACCAGCCTCCCAACCGCAGACAACTAGTAACCAAGCCAGTCCAGCACCTCCACAACCATCTTCTTCACCTACAGCATCGTCTGAGACCAGCCACCCAAACAGCTGATGAAACTGGGGGTTTGCACAACTGAAGAATTACATTACAAACTGTACAAACTGTAAGAAACTGTGTCAGGGTCATCTGCGCGCTCGTCGCCCTCACCAGGATCTTTACCTGACTGCAGTGGGCACATGCTCACACTGTCACACTGGAGAAGTGTGACGGACGACTCCTGGTTTCAACTGTACCAGGAAGTATTGAGTCGTGTGGGCGAGCGGTTTGCTGATATCTACGTTGTGAACAGAGTTCCCCATGGTGGCGGTGAGGTTATGGTACGGGCATAAGCGATGGACAACAAACACAATCGCATTTTATCCATTGCAATTTGAAACCACCCACAGAGATAACGTGACGAGATACTGAGGCCCATTGTCGTGGCATTCATCTGCCGCCATCACCTCATGATAAGGCACGGCTGGCTCCATGTCGCAAGAATCTGTACACAATACTCACCAGACATCAACAGCCTGATCAACTCATCTGTCGCGATACATGAGGCAAAACATGGTCACACCATTTACTGACTGGTTTTCTGAGCCCCTACCTTTCTTTATGGTGTCTGTGACCAACAGATGCATATTGGTATTCTCAGTCATGTGAAAACCATAGATTAGGACCTAATTAATTTATTTAAATTGAATGATGTCCTAATATGAACTGAAACTCAGTAAAATCTTAGAAATTGTTGCATGTTGTGTTTATATTTTGGTTCAGTGTACATATATACAAAGATTATTATTGTACTATATTCCCCTTATCAAATCATGGCAGGGGACATGCCTGCTTCCCTGGTTTACATCCTCAGGCAGTAGGGCTGTAAGTTCTTCCCTCACATCTTCAGACAGAAAAGCAAACTTCCCTCCTCTACTATTTCCTTACAAGCCTACCCTTCTTCAACTTCTTGGCCTGCGATAAAGACGACAACAATGGTGACCTGGGCAACAGCGGTGGTGACCGCTGTGTCCATGATGACCGCAGTGTCCATGGCGACAGGGGCGGCTTCACAGGCGGCATGGGCGCAGCCACCTTAACCGTATTCTTCCCATAGAGCCTCTTCTCAAACTCTAGTAGCTGCGCCCAGAAACCCGCGTTGAGTCGTACGTAGGGCCGACTCTCCTGCACCCATGCGTGGGCCCGGCACAGAGTCACACCCCGGTAGCGCATTAGGTATGCTATGACCAGGGCCGGCGAGCGGCTCATGCCAGCCGCACAATGCACCAGCGTACCACCAGTCCGGTTGCTGTGGATGCGCTCTGCCACACGGTCAAAGTGGTCGCCCAGACGGGCGCTGGGCAGGTCGGAGACGGGCACACGCAGGCACTCCACGCCTGGGTAGACTGGGCAGACGTGGTTGAGGGTGGCATTGACGATGAGGGTAATGCCCTTGCGGGAGACCAGGGCCTGGTTGAGGGGGGCGTCTGCTCCACTCAGGAACAGGGTGGGGGTGATCTGAGAAACCGACATGGCTGCCTGCCAGGGAAACACAAACAAATACCTCATTACTAATACAAGCTTTAGTTCCATCTCAGCACTAGTAACACATGCATCAGCTTATCTGGGTCCAGACAAAAAAAATGATGATCAGACCATGATTTTACATAATGGTTATTGATTATTTGAAACAGGTGTGTGACGAGAGGAATAAAACCTTTACTCTCTACCACTTAGAACCTGAGTGGGGGATCCATAATATGCTGTAGCTACTAACCCTGGTCTTGGAGTGCAGGCTTTTGTTCCAGTTCAGCACTAGCACACCTAATGCATCCAAAGTCATATATCGAAATGCATAATCAAGACCTTTAGTTTACTCAGGTGTTTTGGCTGTTTCCAAAGCATAACCTGTTCTCTAGGACCAGACTTGACAACCACTTCATTTACATCAATACAACCTAGTAAGAGATCATCATTACTAAATTGTTGAGTTCAACACAAATGTTTTTTTTACGAGGACCTGGATAGAAACAAATTGTAGCATGATACACACTCAAAATACTCGTACCACTTTATCATAGTAAAAGCTTTTTGAACAAAGTGGACGTTAAGTTAGTAGGAACCAATCAGTCTTCTATTATTCTATGACTACCCATTCACTTTCACAATACCCTCAGTAAAATGACATCTCATGTGGGTGACTAGGAGGACGTTGTGGTTCAATACCATGAACATTTTTAAAGGTAGGCTGATAATGTAGACGCAATGGTGTCACATTCATAAAGTAAAGGCTCTGTGTGTTTAAACGTTGTAGAGTTATTTATGCTTGACACAGTATGCAAAGCTTGTGCAATGCTCAGTCACGTTTCGTAGGAGTGAGCCTATGTGTTGTGTAATGTGTTGTGAGACTATGTTTGTCTCAGCTGCCGCCTGTGTGGTTAGACTGTAAACTCTCCTTCCAGACTCACATTAAGCATCTCCAATCCAAAATTAAATCTCAAATTGTCTTCCTATATCGAAGCAAAGCATCCTTCACTCATGTTGCCAAACACACCCTCGTAAAACTGACCATCCTACCGATCCTCGACTTTGGTGATGTCAACTATAAAATAGCCTCCAACACTCTACTCAACAAACTGGATGCAGTCTATCACAGTGCCCTCCGTTTTGTCACCAAAGCCCCATACATTACCCACCATTGCGACCTGTAAGCTCTCGTTGGTTGGCCCTCGCTCCATACTCATCGACAAACTCACTGGCTTCAGGTTATCTACAGGTCTCTGCTAGGTAAAGCCCCACCTTATCTCAGCTCACTGGTCACCATAGAAGCATGCACACTTTACCCTCAGTAAAATGACATGTCATGTAGGTGACTAGAAGGACGTTGTGGTTCAATACCATGAACATTTTAAAAGGTAGGCTTATAATGTAGACGCAATGGTGTCACATTCATAAAGTAAAAGCTCTGTGTGTTTAAATGTTGTAGAGTTATTTATGCTTGCCACAGTATGTAAAGCTTGTTGCTCAGTCACGTAGGAGTGAGCCTATGTGTTGTGTAATGTGTTGTGAGACTATGTTTGTCTCAGCTGCCGCCTGTGTGTTTGTGTGTATAGTGACTTACCTAGTCCTTACTTAGTCCTTTAGTAGTATACTGCTTCTGTATGTCTGGATCTGTCTCTCAGGTTAGAACATTTCTGGCCACGAGAGGCGAACCCCTGTTGGGGCACTCACTTAGCACAAACACACCCCTAAAAAGGCTTTGGGCCTGATGGCCAATAAAGAGAGAGATTAATTTTAGACTACCCCAGCAGCTGGGGTACAGCTCCTGAAAACCTTGTCACGTGCACCCCTATTTCCATTTAGAGACCATAAACATGATACAACGTATCAGATATTCCTTTGATCAGTATTTATTGTGGTTGTAAAATCTCAAGTCAAAATTTGTATTCAGGCACTAGACAGCGTACATCTCATTGGGTGTCAGATCGGTTTGGACGGGGGAAAGTTAACCAATGCCAAACCTTACCCTAATCCTGACCTTAAATGTAACCCTAATCTAAGGCCATTTTTATCCCCATGATTAACCTTAACCATTGGATGTACCGGCGGAATATTAACTTCCTTTTCTTATTTGATATGGGGTGGGATGCATGGTCAAATAAAATACATTTAAATCATATCTTGGGACATCAAGACATAGACATACATTGACTTTAGTGGATTGACATGCTGTTCATATTTAGGCTAATACAGTGGGGCAAAAAAGTATTTAGTCAGCCACCAATTGTGCAAGTTCTCCCACTTAAAAAAGATGAGAGAGGCCTGTAATTTTCATCATAGGTACCCTTCAACTATGACAGACAAAATGAGAAGGAAAATTCAGAAAATCACATTGTAGGATTTTTAATGAATTTATTTGCAAATTATAGTGGTAAATAAGTTTTTGTTCACCTACAAACAAGCAAGATTTCTGGCTCTCACAGACCTGTAACTACTTCTTTAAGAGTCTCCACTCATTACCTGTATTAATGGCACATGTTTGAACTTGTTATCAGTATAAAACCTCAAACAGTCACACTCCAAACTGGCCACTATGGCCAAGACCAAAGAGCTGTCAAAGGACACCAGAAACAAAATTGTAGACCTGCACCTGGCTGGGAAGACTGAATCTGCAATAGGTAAGCAGCTTGGTTTGAAGAAATAAACTGTGGGAGCAATTATTAGGAAATGGAAGACATACAAGACCACTGATAATCTCCCTCGATCTCAGGCTCCACGCAAGATCTCACCCCGTGGGGTCAAAAATCCCAGAACCACACGGGGGGACCTAGTGAATGACCTGCAGAGAGCTGGGACCAAATTAACAAAGCCTACCATCAGTAACACGCTACGCCGCCAGGGACTCAAATCATGCAGTGCCAGACGTGTCCCCCTGCTTAAGCCAGTACATGTCCAGGCCCGTCTGAATTTTACTAGAGAGCATTTGGATGATCCAGAAGAAGAATGGGAGAATGTCATATGGTCAGATGAAACCAAAATAGAACTTTTTGGTAAAAACTCAACTCGTCGTGTTTGGAGGACAAAGAATGCTGAGTTGCATCCAAAGAACACCATACCTACTGTGAAGCATGGGGGTGGAAACATGCTTTGGGGCTGTTTTTCTGCAAAGGGACCAGGACGACTGATCCGTGTAAAGGAAAGAATGAATGAGGCCATGTATCGCGAGATTTTGAGTGAAAACCTCCTTCCATCAGCAAGGGCATTGAAGATGAAATGTGGCTGGGTCTTTCAGCATGACAATGATCCCAAACACACCGCCCGGGCAACGAAGGAGTGGCTTCGTAAGAAGCATTTCAAGGTCCTGGAGTGGCCTAGCCAGTCTCCAGATCTCAACCCCATAGAAAATCTTTGGAGGGAGTTGAAAGTCCGTGTTGCCCAGCAACAGCCCCAAAACATCACTGCTCTAGAGGAGATCTGCATGGAGGAATGGGCCAAAATCACAGCAACAGTGTGTGAAAACCTTGTGAAGACTTTTGACCTCTGTCATTGCCAACAAAGGGTATATAACAAAGTATTACAGGCCTCTCTCATCTTTTTAAGTGGGAGAACTTGCACAATTGGTGGCTGACTAAATACTTTTTCGCCTCACTTTATGTTTTCTGGATTATTATAACCCTTGTGAAACATGCAATGAATGCACATAAAATATTAAACTTTGTTTTGTTATTCATGTTTTTGTCAGTCAAATGGAAGACCTTTCAAAAAGACAGACTGTCGATTCATTAATACTTTTTTTGCCAGGACGGATACCTTGAATGAACTATTAATATAAAATGTATTTGGATCAGGGAGGAAGAGGCAACGTTTATAGATGATCTATGTTTGGATGCAGGAAAGTCTAACGTTATACACAACATCAATGTGCGTTTAAACGGCAAGTGATGTAGTTAGTCTGCAACATCCTGTTTTTGCATTCCAACCATAGAGATAGATAGAGGACTCATCATGAATATAACCTGTTTTAGCATAGACATGGAACAGCTGGGAGCAGGAACGGAACGATAGAGAGAAGAGAGAGCGAGAGAGTGAGAGAGGGAGGGGGAGAGAGAGGGATAGAAGGAGGGAAAGAACCAAATAAGACCAGCAGAGGGAAACGAATAGCATGGGGAGCACAGGGACAAGACATGATAATAAATGACAAACATGACAGTACCCCCCACTCACCGAGCGCCTCCTGGCGCACTCGAGGAGGAATCCTGGCGGCAACGGAGGAAATCATCGATGAGTGAACGGTCCAGCACGTCCCGAGACGGAACCCAACTCCTCTCCTCAGGACCGTAACCCTCCCAATCCACTAGGTATTGGTGACCCCGTCCCGAGAACGCATGTCCATGATCTTATGTACCTTGTAAATAGGTGCGCTCGACAAGGACGGGGAGGGGGAGGGAAGACGAACGGGGGTGCGAAGAAAGGGCTTAACACAGGAGACATGGAAGACAGGATGGACGCGACGAAGATGTCGCGGAAGAAGCAGTCGCACAGCGACAGGATTGACGACCTGGGAGACACGGAACGGACCAATGAACCGCGGAGTCAACTTACGAGAAGCTGTCGTAAGAGGAAGGTTGCGAGTGGAAAGCCACACTCTCTGGCCGCAACAATACCTTGGACTCTTAATCCTGCGTTTATTGGCGGCTCTCACCGTCTGTGCCCTGTAACGGCAAAGTGCAGACCTCACCCTCCTCCAGGTGCGCTCACAACGTTGGACAAACGCTGAGCGGAGGGAACGCTGGACTCGGCAAGCTGGGATGAGAACAGAGGAGGCTGGTAACCCAGACTACTCTGAAACGGAGATAACCCGGTAGCAGACGAAGGAAGCGAATTGTGAGCGTATTCTGCCCAGGGGAGCTGTTCTGCCCAAGACGCAGGGTTTCTGAAAGAAAGGCTGCGTAGTATGCGACCAATCGTCTGATTGGCCCTCTCTGCTTGACCGTTAGACTGGGGATGAAACCCGGAAGAGAGACTGACGGACGCACCAATCAAACGACAGAACTCCCTCCAAAACTGTGACGTGAATTGCGGGCCTCTGTCTGAAACGGCGTCTAACGGGAGGCCATGAATTCTGAATACATTCTCAATAATGATTTGTGCCGTCTCCTTAGCGGAAGGAAGTTTAGCGAGGGGAATGAAATGTGCCGCCTTAGAGAACCTATCGACAACCGTCAGAATCACAGTCTTCCCCGCAGACAAAGGCAGACCGGTAATGAAGTCTAAGGCAATGTGAGACCATGGTCGAGAAGGAATGGGAGCGGTCTGAGACGACCGGCAGGAGGAGAGTTACCCGACTTAGTCTGCGCGCAGTCCGAACAAGCAGCCACGAAACGGCGCGTGTCACGCTCCTGAGTCGGCCACCAAAAGCGCTGGCGAATAGACGCAAGAGTGCCTCGAACACCGGGATGACCAGCTAACTTGGCAGAGTGAGCCCACTGAAGAACAGCCAGACGAGTGGAAACAGGAACGAAAAGGAGGTTACTAGGACAAGCGCGCGGCGCGCAGTGTGCGTGAGTGCTTGCTTAACCTGTCTTTCAATTCCCCAGACTGTTAACCCGACAACACGCCCATAAGGAAGAATCCCCTCGGGATCAGTAGAAGCCACAGAAGAACTAAACAGACGGGATAAGGCATCAGGCTTGGTGTTCTTGCTACCCGGACGGTAAGAAATCACAAACTCGAAACGAGCGAAAAACAACGCCCAACGAGCTTGACGGGCATTAAGTCGTTTGGCAGAACGGATGTACTCAAGGTTCTTATGGTCTGTCCAAACGACAAAAGGAACGGTCGCCCCCTCCAACCACTGTCGCCATTCGCCTAGGGCTAAGCGGATGGCGAGCAGTTCACGGTTACCCACATCATAGTTGCGCTCAGATGGCGACAGGCGATGAGAAAAATAAGCGCAAGGATGAACCTTATCGTCAGACTGGAAGCGCTGGGATAGGATGGCTCCCACGCCTACCTCTGAAGCGTCAACCTCGACAATGAATTGTCTAGTGACGTCAGGAGTAACGAGGATAGGAGCGGACGTAAAACGTTCTTTTAGAAGATCAAAAGCTCCCTGGGCGGAACCGGACCACTTAAAACACGTCTTGACAGAAGTAAGAGCTGTGAGAGGGGCAGCAACTTGACCGAAATTACGAATGAAACGCCGATAGAAATTAGCGAAACCTAAAAAGCGCTGCAACTCGACACGTGACCTTGGAACGGGCCAATCACTGACAGCTTGGACCTTAGCGGAATCCATCTGAATGCCTTCAGCGGAAATAACGGAACCGAGAAAAGTAACGGAGGAGACATGAAAAGAGCACTTCTCAGCCTTTACGTAGAGACAATTCTCTAAAAGGCGCTGTAGAACACGTCCGAACGTGCTGAACATGAATCTCGAGTGACGGAGAAAAAATCAGGATATCGTCAAGATAGACAAAAACAAAAATGTTCAGCATGTCTCTCAGAACATCATTAACTAATGCCTGAAAAACAGCTGGCGCATTGGCGAGACCGAACGGCAGAACCCGGTACTCAAAATGCCCTAACGGAGTGTTAAACGCCGTTTTCCACTCGTCCCCCTCTCTGATGCGCACGAGATGGTAAGCGTTACGAAGGTCCAACTTAGTAAAGCACCTGGCTCCCTGCAGAATCTCGAAGGCTGATGACATAAGGGGAAGCGGATAACGATTCTTAACCGTTATGTCATTCAGCCCCTCGATAATCCACGCAGGGGCGCAGAGTACCGTCCTTCTTTTAACAAAAAGAACCCCGCCCCGGCCGGAGAAGAAGAAGGCACTATGGTACCGGCGTCAAGAGACACAGACAAATAATCCTCGAGAGCCTTACGTTCGGGGCCGACAGAGAGTATAGTCTACCTCGAGGAGGAGTGGTCCCCGGAAGGAGATCAATACTACAATCATACGACCGGTGAGGAGGAAGGGAGTTGGCTCGGGACCGACTGAAGACCGTGCGCAGATCATGATATTCCTCCGGCACTCCTGTCAAATCGCCAGGTTCCTCCTGAGAAGTAGGGACAGAAGAAATGGGAGGGATGGCAGACATTAAACACTTCACATGACAAGAAACGTTCCAGGATAGGATAGAATTACTAGACCAATTAATAGAAGGATTATGACATACAAGCCAGGGATGACCCAAAACAACAGGTGTAAACGGTGAACGGAAAATCAAAAAAGAAATAGTCTCACTGTGGTTACCAGATACTGTGAGAGTTAAAGGTAGTGTCTCAAATTTGATACTGGGAAGATGACTACCATCTAAGGCAAACATGGGCGTAGGCCTGTCTAACGGTCTGAAAGGAATGTTATGTTTCCGAGCCCATGCTTCGTCCATGAAACAACCCTCAGCCCCAGAGTCAATCAAAGCACTGCATGTAGCACCCGAACCGGTCCAGCGTAGATGGACCGACATAGTAGTACAAGATCTAGATGAAGGGACCTGAGTAGTAGCGCTCACCAGTAGCCCTCCGCTTACTGATGGGCTCTGGCCTCTTACTGGACATGAATTAACAAAATGTCCAGCAACTCCGCAATAGAGGCACAGGCGGTTGGTGATCCTCCGTTCCCTCTCCTTATTCGAGATGCGAATCCCTCCCAGCTGCATGGGCTCAGTCTCAAAGCCAGAGGAGGGAGATGGTTGCGATGCGGAGCAGGGAAACACCGTTGATGCGAGCTCTCTTCCACGAGCCCGGTGACGAAGATCTACCCGTCGTTCTATGCGGATGGCGAGAGCAATCAAAGAGTCCACATCTGAAGGAACCTCCCGGGAGAGAATCTCATCCTTAACCACTGCGTGGAGTCCCTCCAGAAAACGAGCGAGCAGCGCCGGCTCGTTCCACTCACTAGAGGCAGCAAGAGTGCGAAACTCAATGGAATAATCCGTTATGGACCGTTCACCTTGGCATAAGGAAGCCAGGGCCCTAGAAGCCTCCCCACCAAAAACTGAACGGTCAAAAACCCGAATCATCTCCTCTTTAAAGTTCTGGAATTTGTTAGAGCAATCAGCCCTTGCCTCCCAGATAGCTGTGCCCCATTCACGAGCCCGGCCAGTAAGGAGTGAAATGACGTAAGCAACCCGAGCTCTCTCTAGAGTATGTGTGGGGTTGGAGAGAGAACACAATCTCACACTGCGTGAGAAAGGAGCGGCACTCAGTGGGCTGCCCGGAGTAGCAAGGTGGGTTATTAACCCTAGGTTCTGGAGGCTCGGCAGGCCAGGAAGTAACAGGTGGCACGAGACGTAGACTCTGGAACTGTCCAGAGAGGTCGGAAACCTGAGCGGCCAGGTTCTCCACGGCATGGCGAGCAGCGGACAATTCCTGCTCGTGTCTGCCGAGCATGGCTCCTGGATCTCGACGGCAGTGTAACGAGCGTCTGAAGTCGCTGGGTCCATTCATTGGTCGGTTCCTTCTGTCATGCAGGTGAAAGAGGACCCAAAGCGACTTAACAGAAACAGAGTTTATTTAAGTCCAAAACGGAATAACAGAAATCCTCTAGACTTGTAGAGGGGAAACAACTGGAGAAGCGGCCACAGACTGCAGGTCGCCGGGTAGGCGCAGGCCGTAGTCGACAGAGACACCTGCTCACACGCAGCATCTGATGAAGGCAAAAACACGACAGGACAGGGCGATACACAATCA